>NC_081186.1:134986705-135176705 GCF_029867415.1 Vicia villosa | reverse complement strand
GTGTGTGGATTTCATGGATCTCAATAAAGCTTTCCAAAAAGATCTATATCCCCTTCCATATATTAATAGATTAATTGACAGCTCATAAGGATTCTGATTACTCAGTTTCATGGATGCATACTCCAGGTAGGAAGAAACCTGGAAGTATATGTGGATGACATGGTAATCAAAACCCTAGAGGACCGAGATCATGTAACCAACTTGGAAGAAACATTCAAGTCGGTTTGAAAGTTGAACATGAGAATCAACCCAGACAAGTGCACCTTCGGGGTCCCTGCGGGCAAGTTCTTAGACTTCATACTTTTATTAAAATATTATGAATGAAAATAAAAAATTCATCTGCTTCATTAAATAATCATGTCTCCATTATAAAAGACAAATGAAAATAATGATTATGAAACTAACAATATAGGAACCAGTATGATATGGGTACCTAAAGTTAAGACCAAAGTTCTTATCGTAGGAGTGCATTAATGTCTCAAATGCTAGATGGTACCTTGATAGATGTTGTTCAAAGCATATGGAAAGTGACAAAACCTTATTCCTCTACTTATTTCCCAAGAAAGGAGGTTTTGCCTCATGTCTAACAACCACTTGGAAAGAGCCCTTTGAATTGTTGAGCTCATATTTACTTGGGTGAGCTTTTCAGCAATATTTAGGGCATCCTCATCCTTTTTTGAATGAGAATATCTAATCTTATTCAGAGAACGCACTACCTCCTCCTGTTCATCAGTATTGGACCTCAGTGATTCTTAGACCTAACTCTTCATTGGTTATGTTCAATTTGGTTTTAAATACTGCGATAAAAATGTCTCCTTAGAAATAGGCGTCATGAATTTAATTGACATTAGAACCCTTAACAGATGGGTTTCCATCAAGTAGAACATATGCCTAACAACAATTTGATTCGTCATTACCTAATCATTCGGAAAGTCACAAGAAAAATTGGAGTATTTTCCCATGTATCTCTTGGCAATGAAATCACCATTTCATTAGGATGGCACCAGAATACCTTTTGAAAAATCTTTGAAGAGGTCTACACATATGGGAGATCCTTCGCCACCATTTCCATATAGGATGATGTGTTAGAAAAAATTTGGTTCTACAACTAATCCTTGAGTATTGATGATGACAAATATACAATGTGTACATATCCCGAGAAATATTGGTCGATCGGGTCCTATGACCGGAAGTATAGGATGTGAAGTTCTCCTGATGGCCAGGTACTTCCAAGTAAGTAGACACTTGTACACGACCATGACGAAGATTGGGAAAGTATGCGGCCTATAGTGGAAGGAACCGGAGAAGTCACGAAGTAGACCATTAAACACAAACGTTGCATGATGGCTCATTGAAAGCCATTTAAAGGTGGCGGCGGACTTTGTATTTGCACCATAGTAGAGATGAATATGAGAGAACCCTCTTAAATGAGGCTATTGACGATCAATGTTATATAAAGGGGCTCCCACATGAGGTTTAAGCAAGACATATTCTTAGGCATACTACACTGATAGTATGACCCAAATCCCCAGAGTATCTCAGAAATCAATCTCATTAAGGCTCTCCTAGTTCCTACAAGAAAGTCACCCGTTTAATGTTTTAACGCAAGAAAACAAATTAAGGAGAACAATTTTGTACTCTAATAGTTTGTTAATTGTGCATGATCTCATAATTATTTATGGACTCTGGGCTAGTAAGTCTTAGACTCTGGACTAGTGAAAGTGCTAGACTCTGAGCGTGTGATTCTGAACTCTGGAAACTAAATGCACTCTAAAGCAATGGATGTGTTTACAATCAAATCTTCATCTGAAAGCA
The DNA here is from genome assembly GCF_029867415.1 of Vicia villosa. Classification (NCBI taxonomy): domain Eukaryota; kingdom Viridiplantae; phylum Streptophyta; class Magnoliopsida; order Fabales; family Fabaceae; genus Vicia; species Vicia villosa. The sequence continues at coordinate 135,174,890 of NC_081186.1, read as the reverse complement.
TCAAGTCAAATTGTGAAAGGATCTTATCCAGAATGACTTTGATTCTAAACTCTGAAGTATCAATGTTCTCAAAGCTCTAAAGACACTGTGATTAAGCTTTAAAAAAGTTTATCAGAAACCTCTGACTCAAGAAGTTATCTAAAGAGAGAAAGTGACTCTAAACTATAAATAAGCTTCAACAAATTTTATCAAAAGCCTTTGACACAAAAATTTAACTAAAGAGAGAAAGTGACTCTGAACTCTAATCAAACTTCAACAACTTATACTCATAAGCCTCTGACTTAAGAAGTTAACTATGAAGAAATATAATAACTCTGAACTCTGAACTCAAATCAAGCGTTTACATATCTATTTGTATTTCCTATTCTATCCTCCAACAGATCTATCCTTCTATATAAAGGAAGCCATGGGAAGAATTTGAATGCAACTCATCAATTCTACAATACTACACCAAAGCGTTGCAAAAACTCTGTTAGAGATTTTCTTTGTATAATTTTGTATTTTTAGCAAGGAGCTTTTATTCATATCTTGATTTCAACACTTTTGTGTTGCTGTACTTAAACATTGTGTAATCAACTTATTAGAAGCATCTTTATATACCCAACTTTGTAATCAACGGTGGTTGATAGATGCCTTGGGGGGCTAAGTGATAGTCAGAATTCTCAAGAAGACAGTGGCTACAATCATTGTGGTTTTATGATAAGGATCGTCTGAACTTGTTGGGTTTGTCAACAAAGTTGATCAGAAGCCTATTGTGGTTGTCTGTAAGCGGTTGGATTATAATGGATTCAGTCCATGTTGATAAGGTAAATCACCTTGGTGGGTGGATTGGAGTAACTTCGCTAACAGTGAACTGGATAAAAATAATTGTATTCATTTATTTTTATTCACTTGTTAGCTTTGCATTTTGAGTTGCAAAAAGATTATATTTGGTGCAACCCAATTCAAACCCCTTTTTCTTGTGTTTCTCACACCTTCATTAAATGCCTATTTCATTTGAATATTTATATATAAGCAATTCAACTAATGTTACATATAGTAACAAATTAAAATATCAACAAGACAAAATGTTTGTTTTTATTGACTCATTTGAGTTTATCTAGTAGCATAAACTTTGTGATACTATTTTTTTGGAAGAACTTATGAAAAAATCTTACGACAATGACTTATGACATTGTTCATAAAAAATTTTCAACTTAATTTCATAAGTTCTTTAAGATAGCTAAGTATTATTTTTGTATTTTAATTAAAGTACATAATACAATATATGAAAAATAAAGTCATTTATGTTGAGTTAAATAGGCCGGCATGATAGACTTTTTTGATGGCTCATAGACTAGGTTTTTTTAGTTAAATAGACATATAAAAAAGCCTAGGAATTTTTTATTTAAAATAAATCCCGCCCTGTGCTTGTGTAGGCAGGACCGTAGGCCACTTTTAGTTGAGCCTGTGTAGGCAGGACCTTAGGCCACTATCACTATTAAAATCTAAACTACTTTCATATCTTTCTGTTAGTTCCATGGTTTTAGGGTTGACAAGAATTTTGCTAAAACATGGTTCATGAGAGATGCTGAACAAGATGTCGTAACATCTTTATCATACTGATACAACAGAGTTTGAGCTTACATTGAAGACATATGTTCTGACAGATGTTGTAACATGTTGAACAAGAACATCAATACATGCTGTTATAAATCTTGACAGATTTGATTTGATTTTGTGATATTTCTTTCAGATATATCTCAATAATATTCGCAGGTCAAGCAAATTTAATCTGGAACTAGAGAATCAAATCTCTAACAAAATTAAAGTTTCTAAAATTGGATGATTGGGAAATTTAAGAAACTTGAAGATTTGTTCCAAGATTCAAAGAGATTTCTCTGCATATTTATTACAGCTCTCAGCTTGTGGATCAAGTAATATTTGGTAAACATTTCGAAGCCTGTGGACTGTTGAGTGGTATTAAAGAGAAGAACTAGACCTAATGAAAACAACTTTTACACAATTGTAAAATTAGGGGAAGTCTTGGGTCTGAAGTATTGAGAGTCTCCTGTGTGTGTAAGTCACCCACGTATCTTTTGATACAGTGTGATAAACTGATTGTTACTTGACTGCTTCTCAAGTTGTTCTTCTCAATCTTTAAGCTTTTAAGCATAGAGTTGAGTATTGTTCTTGATTGGAGCTTTTAAGCAAGATCAAGTATTATTCTTAGTTGAAACTTTAAAGCAAAACAAATTATTTCGTTCAGAAATAGTAGTATTCTTTTATCATGAGTTTGTGAGTAGTTTTGTCACCAAGGTGTTGACTTGTTTTGAAACACTGACTAGGATTAGGACTGTTTGTTTATCACTGCAGTGATTGGAAGTGAGATGTCATTTCTCATTTCTCATATCTAGATGTTGATTTCGAGGTAGAAGTTGCATAGGTTAGTGATTAGGAGAGAAGTTGTAAACTATGACTGTTTAGGCTTTGAACTAGTGCTGCTAACAGTGGATTTCCTTTCTGGCTTTGTAGCCCCCAAATTAGGTGTTGTTGCATTGAACTGGGTTAACAATTATCTATGTTATTTAACATTCTGCAATTGAATTCTGCATGCTTTTTTGTTTGGTAAATTTGTGTTATGTCAGTAGAACATGTAAAGACATTTGTCCTGACATTATGGTTTGTGTTGAGACATTGGTCTTAACTTGTGATTTGTGTTGGTTTTCATTCTATGATTTATCTTTCTGCATAAATGACAGGTTAATGTGATTATTCTGTATGAGGAGCCGATGCCACAACATCTGTCTTGATATCATGTTTTGATGTTGGAACATCAGTATTAACATGTGTTTCCTGTATCATAAATTTCACTTTCAAACATCCATATTTCAAAATGCTTGTAGTTGACGGTCCCGTCGGGTCGCCTAGTTTTTTTTATACAATACTCGCACATCTTTATACGCTCATTATCAGTATGTGGCTCAACTACGTTACCTCTCCCTGTCTAGATATCTAAAAATCACCATTTATGAAAAAGGTAAGTATAAGGGGAAGAAATTAATACACGTCTTTAAAATGACGAAGGAGGAGTATGAGAAGAAATATGCACTTAAGAAGTATAGAAAATTCGAATGAAGCATGATATGAAAGGGTTCAAATTCCCATTCTGATAAAATCAATCACCGAGATCTCATAGGCTATCATTGCCTTGACATCTACAACTCAAGATTCATACATGCATATGATCACCGATGTATAATAATCGCGCCTTCACAAGTTAAAATAGCATGCCTAAGCATTAAATTTATATGTGCCTCCCAAAACAACACTTAAAGGACTCGTCCGCAAGCAACACTTAAGGAACTTGACCAAATCAATATTTGAGAGACTCTCCCTTAAGTAGCACTTTAGAAAGTAGCCCCCTAAACAACGGTTGAGAGACTCGCCCAAACCAACGATCGGGGGACTCTCCCCAAGCACCATTTGAAGGACTCGTTACTAGAGGCTTCACTGAAACCATTATGCATCTTAATTAATCACTTCACTCTTCCTAGGCTTCGTGCTCGAGGGACCCCTGAAATAGATAACTTTATTGGGTTCGGAAAGAAGCAACTCAAAGGATATGGAAGAAACCATGTGAATGTTAATATGAGTTACCCATATGTGACCTAAGTCGTCGGACCCAAACTTGTGTTTGCTATTCGATCCACTTCACCATTACATGAGAGTCAGTTATATCGAAAAATAAAACGAAGAAATCGCCCCCTATAATAGGGGAAGAACGAGTCTTCCTCTACTCCACAAATTCGCTGGAAAAGTAAGAGAAAACCGTTCTTCCCTATTACCTAACCCAAGAAATCATCTATTTACACTTTAGGCCCAAAATTTAGAAGGGAGTTCATCAATCCTCATAGTTTCACAATATTCAGATCCTCTTGCATCCATCTACGTAAGAAGTCTGTCTATGTGAAAAGGTTTTTTTTATTGTATTTCACACATACGTTAATATTGTAGAAAATAATATTATAGAAAAGATAAAAATTTAGATTTCTTTCCTTTCTTTATACAATGCAAGTCTCCCATTTGACTTTATAATTTTTAATTTTTGTTTACAAAAATAATTCAATTGAATATTTAAATTAGCTAGCATTTTAATTTTCTAAAACTTTTAATTACTTCATTCCAACATGAATTTGCACGTGTGCTTGCTTGCTTATCGGCGTCGGTACCGGATGTATAATCGAAGTTGCAAGAAAAACCAAACTATCTTGTCGTTTTGGTACGCTAAATTCTTTTAATGTGTCAACGCATTCATGACAATTATAATTAGTTAAAATAGCACTAAGCTTCACCATGTCTTCAACTTGTTCCGTACACATGAATATGATGATGCAAAAGCACATTGTGTATCTTAAATTTCATTGAGTAGACTTTTTCTTCAAGTATATAAGAAGCAACTATTTCTTGTATGATCATTCATTCTCTACTCGGATGCGTTTGGTTGAAGCACCACTGAAAATTAACGCCAACCTCATGTCATGTGCTCTAGTTTGCACAATAAGCAATAGACTTTTTTGAAAAAGTAAATAACTTCATCCTCACGCAATTATATTACCTTAGTTCAAATGTGTATTATTCTTTTATCAATGTAATAGAGTTGAGACGATAAACTTTCAACTTAAAGTTGTCAATAATATATATATATATATATATATATATATATATATATATATATATATATATATATATATATATATATGAGGAGGGTTATATTTACTCCAGGATTAAGTTATTATAACTTACTCCAAATCTAGACCATTGATTCTTTTCAATCTAGTGATTAAAAATAATAAATAATTAAATGTGGAGAGAGAAAACTATTAATTATTATTTTTAACCATTAGATCGAGAATAATCAATAGTTTAGATTTGGAGTAAGCTATAATAACTTACTTATGGAGTAAATATAACCCTTATATATATATATATATATATATATATATATATATATATATATATATATATATATATATATATATATATATATATATATATATATATATATATATATATTGGACGTATCAAATGAGAACTTTGACTATAATGAGAACTGAGAACTTTTAATTATAACCATTGGATTTGAATTAATGGCCCAAATTTACCTCATATTTTAAAATATTTAATTAATGTTTAAGTGAACAAGATATTTATGCAATATATATTTATAAAAGCTTTGCTTTGTATCAGAATAATGACTTCAGATGCTTTTAAAGCTTTGCTATTGTTCATCATAACTTGTGTAGCGCAGAAACATAACTTGGTAGCTTCTGATGTTTTGGCCACGCCTTTTCATCAGAATCATGACCTGTTTGTTAAGTACTCAACATAACGAACCATAGTATAATAAAATTGTTCATACAAACATACTCATTGTTATCATCAAAACTTAGGGACATATTGTAGAACCAAATCTTGTTCTAACAATCTCCCCCTTTTTGATGATGACAAAACTATGTATTTTGATGACACAATTTTGTACATAATCATAAAAAGTTTCAGAGTAGAGAGTAATAGATACTTATCCTTTGTATGCGAAACTCCCCTTGTGTTTGAGACTTGATAAAGATCGGATATCTTGATTATGAACCGTTTTGAGTATCTCCCCTGGTTCCAATAGATCAAATACTATCTTTTAAAGTCTTGATACTATCTCGTTTTTTGGATCGAAGAACGTTGAAGAAACGATATTTTTTTTGAAAATGCAAAGATTGGGGAGCTCCTACCCCTTCAATTTTTCGTGTGGGGAAAAAATTCCTTTCTATATATTTTTAGGGTTCTCTTGAGTTAGACTTTTCTTAATATTAATTTCATTAATTGAATATTATTTTATTCAATGTTTGATTTTTAATTAATTTAAGTTTACCAAATCAATTTAAATGAAATGAAATATAGGATAACACAACTGGCCAATTACATGTATTAATAATTGTTCCACCTATTTAAAAAAAAAAAGACATGCCATTATTTTTTTCATAAAAAAGAGAAAGAAGACTAAAACTGGTTAGGAATGAAATAGGAGGACTAATTTCGTAAATGAAATAAAATAGGAAGACCAAAATTGTATTTTAACTTACAGATAAAAAATGGGTGAATTTACATTCATTCGTTTGAGTGATCGAAGGATTAGCCCGCTTTGTCGGCTCGATTATTCTCTTTCGTGCTTAAAATCAACAAACAAACATATCTAAACTACGGAACTCTGGATTCTCCATTGCACGCGGGGATACGTAGGCACGGGGTTTTGTAACCTTGACGAACTCAATAATAAAAATAATCTTTTTCCCCTCTCTTTCAAAATAAATAAACAAAGCAAGCAAACAAACCTTAGCAAACAAACTTAACCCAAACTATTAGGAGGTTCCCGTTGAGTATAACGGATGTGAGGGGTTCCTAACGCTTTCCCCTCTCGTAACCGACTCCTGAATCCTAAACTAGTTGCGATGACCATGGTTTGTACTTTTAAAGGTTTTTATTATTATTTCCCCTTTCCTTAGGAATAAATAAAATTTGGTGGCGACTCTCCTGTATAGTTTGAGAGTGCAATGCACTTGGGTATTTTTCACAAGCGACACTGATGCCACTTGTTGGACATGTGACTTCATACCCAAGAGGGGTGAATTGTGTGGTTCGGTAAAAATTGAATTTGAAAAATATGTAAATTAAAATTAGAGTTTAAAAACATTTTAAATATTAAGCAGCGGAAAATAAAATTGCAGAATATAAATGATAGAAATTAAAGAGTTTGGGGGAAAGAGAGGAACACCAGGAGTTATACATGTTTAGTCAAAAACAACTTACTTAGGGTTATATGCTAAAGGTTGAGAGCTTTTAGTAGGTAATGTAACACCCTTCAAAACCCCGCGGAAATTAATAAAATAATTCAGAGTAAAACATGAAAACAAGGGTGCCACAATTCAATTTAAAACAAATTATCATAAATCAATTGTCATGCTTCACTTAGGGGAAAATCATCCATTTAACAAAATCATGTTTCTATACAGCGGAACATTAATCAACAGATAAGCATAACATCATCTATGCAATATCTCACAAAATTACTCCAATAAGAACAAAAAAGAGTATCATCATAAACTCTAAACTAACGTTCCCCCAGTGTTACAATATCAGAGCATGACACCGACGCTATACCAAATAAACTGACTCATGAGCTAATCCTCACTGAGCCAAAAGCCGCTACTCGCCAATCTGAAATCATCAAAGTAAGGGTGAGTCTCATTCACAATTAACAAATGTTATCGAATCATAAACAATAACACATCATAGTCACATTATTCATCCAATTTCGTTATATTCAGATTGTCAGGAAGTACTCATCAACACACAACACAAATAGAATACATTACCAAGAGGCAACACCATAATTCATCCAAACAAATCATAACCATTACACAATCATCACATATTATAACATTGGACAATCTTCCATTCATGTTATAATAATACAAGTAACCTAATGCAAATGCAACTATATGCATGTGGTACCAAAATCTGGGATAACCCAACTCACCGATCCACCATCGTCAAGGATACGGCAACACCCACTCACTAATTCCACACAATGGGAATTAGCTACCACTGATCCACCATCGTCAAGGATCAGCCACATAATGATTATGAATGCATGTATCAACCATAACATGCTTATCACCCACATAAATCAACCAAATGTCATAATCATCAACCACCACAATAATCAATAGCCATACACAGTTATGCTATTTCTCAACCACAATAAAATTCATATTTTACATCAACAATATATGTATAACCAACACCAATTACACCCACAACATCATAACAGGTAATTCATTCATTATACAGTGCAACAACGATAACACCCCTCACAATCGTGTACCAAGTACAACAAAGCAACTCATCAACGACAGAGTATTTACCTCATCATTCCTCAAAACACATGATAACCATATTTACCATGAACAACACGCATTTGCACAATTAACAGAAGCAACCACATTATCACAACATACATCATTGCACATATTCAATTATGCACACAACAGCCATTGCACCTCATCAGCTATGCAAAACCAGAATAAACCACATTTGAAGAAAATGATACTTTTTAAAATAAAATCAAGTTGTTATTGTTTTATTCGTTTCATATGGTAGAACATTCAATTTAAGGAACAACGTCCAAAACGGCGTCTAAAATGGACTTACGGTTTGAAAGTTACACATCTTTAACTTTTTACAAGAAAACAGTTATCCCTACAGGACGCGGCGCAACCAGAGTTCGCGGCGCGACCTGAAGCATACAAACACGTTCGCGGCGCCAACCTATGCACGCGGCGCGATGCGAGAAAACAAGTACGCCTTCGCGGCACGCACCTACCTTCGCGGCGCGAACTGGCAAAACTCAGAGCTTTCATCGCATTTGACAGCATTACGGGATTTACCCCAAAATCCCCAAAACCAAACCAAGTTATGTTATGAACCTCAAATACCACCATATCAGCCACATACATGTTATAACACAAATATAACACCCAAGGAGGATCATTTAATCATCATAACAATCCTATAATCATACAATTCATCAAATCATACAATTCCCCTCAAAATCATCCCAAAACCCCAATCCATCATACAACCAATTGACACAAACAATGCATCTAAATCAGTCCTATTATCTATAATACGATAAAAGATATTAACCGGAAGAGTCCCCCCTTACCTTAGCCAAAGATCTTGATTAGCCATCTTCCTCTTCTGTTCCTCTTTCACGTATCAGCTTTCCAATCTCTCATCTCCTCTGCTCTGCTTTTCACGTTCCTTTTTCCTTTTTCCCAATTTTCCTTATTTCCTTTATTTTATGAAAACATAAAATAATTAGTAATGGGCTTACTCCCTTAGCACCCCCATACTACTAATCTCACCATTCTATCCCAATGGCCCTTAATCCATAATTTTCCAATAATTCAACAAAATACCAAATAATTCTAAATAATAATTTAATTTCCGATTAAATTAAAATTAGAAAATATGGGGTGTTACAACTCTCCCCCACTAAAAGAGTTTTCGTCCTCGAAAACATACCTCAAGTAACCAGCTCATATAAGAGTCCTTCACCTGAGTCTCCAGCTCTCAATTAACATTACCATCAGTCAATCCCCAAAAATCCATCTGACATAACCAACAGGAAACATGTTTCATACATTCAAATCCCAGTTCTTGCGTCGCATTTGACTATCCAAAAGTATACCACTCGCTTTATCTCCAAAAAGGTTAACAACAACAGAACATTGAGGTACAACCTATACAATACGCTCAACAAACGAGTAATACAATTACACAATTTATAGTATGATCACACTTGATCAACAATACAGTAATGGATCCCTTCTACCAAACATACCAACCTTAGACACGCTTTTCCATCTGAGCGATAAGGTAATACTTACACTTTTCACCAACCGCTTCCTTCAAGAAACTCAATACTCATATTCCTATACCATTGAATTCCAATTATCTGACTCCTCTTAAATCACACCAGTAATTATCCAACACGTTACATTCCGCTTTTTCCGCACTACTCTGACTACTCATCACAATCATCTATACCAAATAGATTTCTGAGTTTTACCCGATTCCGACTCTCTTTACTCATTCGTTTCAAGAATCATTCTTCATCATTCATGGTACTAATCTACCATTTAGAAATCCTTACTCGCATCCAACGAACCAATTCCTGATTTACTTCCTCTATTTAAACATCCTAACCATCAGAACAAGTACACACTCATCAGCCTCAGTATACCATCGCTTACAAAAAAGCTCAACTAAGTCACGCTCTCTACTAAGAATCAAATCAACTCCGTCCTTCATAGAGTGTAATTCCTCATTATATATGGAATTTACAATATCACCTCAATAACAGCACAAAATTATTACAGCATCATATATTATCAATCCTTCGTTTTAATTTCGCCGAATACATACTCGTTAACTACGTACAACCGTAATGACATATTCATCATCTCGGAAATTATTCAAAAGAGTTATAATTCTTCGACACGACATCCTTACATCCACTGGATTCTAAATCCAACATATAGATCAATACATATTCTCTATGTAGGCTTCTGACATATTAATTCCTTACTTCCCGCGAGTAGTACTCATAACACTACTCCACATCACACTTTCGCTGCGCGACTCTGATTACCCGTCTTAAGTCATCATCCACCATGTTGCACTCTTTCATATTCACTTCTTCATAAGTTCACACAACATAGTGAGTGATTATTCTCACGGCTTAGTATTCATCACATCTTAAACCATTAAGGTAACAAAACAAGCTTATCTCTTCTATATGATTCCATCTACTACCAACAAGAGATTTAGGGTGATCAAGTCCTAAATTTGTCAATATTAGTTGAAAATCATATTTAAGCATAAACCGTCGTTACTACATAATAGTGTCCATTTCCGAGTTTGCACCCAAACTCATTAACATCGTCATAGTTCAATAATCCACTACGGTGTCCTTCTTCTAGAATATTCTTCCGAAGCTCAAAACATCAGTTACACAAATCCAATCACTCAACCTCATTATATTATTCCCGTCGATTCTGAATTCACCGCCTTTACCTTGGTAATTCAAAGTCAACCTATCGATCAACTCAACATCATCTTTCTGACCTTCTCTAATCTCGTTAAGAATACCACTAGTCATCTTCTAGCATACTCAATCTAACACTATTAGGATCACCTTCACATACCAACTCAAGTCTCTAAATTGTCCAATTAAATCCAACTCATTCATCCTTAGCACCGACATATTTAAAAACTTCCTACGCAACACAATAGCACAACATTCATAACTCGTGGTTTTAATCCAAATTCTATTACATCCTTCACGTCCAATTATCATCCCACTCGGAATCTCAACAAAGTCTCCCTCACGTCAACAATGTTAGAAATTCCCTACAATCCTTCTTTTATACTTATCGTTACCTTGCCATCACAAATACGATTCCAAGGGTTCTAAAGTTTGTCCCATCTTTACTACTAATTTACTCATTCACTAAAATCCATCGCTATTCAAATCATCTTTGTGACCGAACATCTCATCGACTTATTCATCAACAACATGTTCTACTCCACGTCGTTTCAAACAATCGCGGTAGTAGGCATTCTTATTCAACAAGTTTCACGCTTCTATAACCGACTTCAGAACCTCTCCTCATAGGGTCACTCTACCGTATTTATAACTCTTCCATAAATTAGAACACAATCCCTCCTCCTCGTAGGTTCAAACGGCACATTAATCCGACACTCGGAACCCAAGATATGAATTTTCCAATCATTGTCCGAAAATGCAACACTGACATCATGCAGCGACACTCTATACGATATATCCAAAACTCCTCAATTGGTAAATTCAATTCTTAAAATTACTTCTCAAAAAACCTTCCAAGTATTCCTTCGATCCATTCAACACTGACACTGACATCCCGTGCAGTACCAATAAACAAGTCTAGTTATAAGAGCAAGAGTAACCGTAACTTCGCCTCCTTCCAACATCATCCTGTCACAATTAATCATGTTACAGCTGCTGCAACCATTTTTATAACAAAGTTCATCTCGTTAGCTTTCCGACGCTTCAAACGGAACTCAATTCGGATGTCCAGAACTCCAGTTATGAATTTTCGGAGTTCCGCAGCTATTCAGCAATTTTCCTGCGTTTTTCTTACGAAAATCTCTCTCCAAAACTCATTCTCTTCAACTCTATCACATTCCAAACAGCCCCTTATCATATCTCTTTACTTCCAAACATCATTATAACTTGAGCAACACTTTCCATCGCCGAAGCGCAATTTCTGGAACATTACTACATCAATCCTCTTCGCAAACTTGCAGCTGAACCTCTTCTGAGTCGTAAGGCTACTCAACTGACAGCGTCGCAGCACACCAGCAGAGCTGACACATTGCAACTTTCCAATTTCCTTCTCTTACAATAACTGTCAATTACCTCTAATCATCTTCCTTCAATATGTTCCAACTCAATTCCCAGTGAAGTCTTAATTCCAAGTCACCTTCAATTCGGAAAACAACAAACTCCGACAACGCTTGCACTGTTGCCAACAACAGCCTACTGAATCAGTCTTCTTGCAACTGAAACATAACCGAGAAGCGAAGCTTCTCCCCCACTTGTTTCAATCCAACACCTGCAACAAACAACCAAGTACCGACAATGATTCACTCACATGTCGCGTACCAAGGAATAAAATGCCGACAATATACAACTGTCGCGCAACTCAACTGACTCAACAATTGGCCGGACGGACCGACCTGCTCTGATACCACTATTGTAACACCGTTCAAAACCCCGCGGAAATTAATAAAATAATTCAGAGTAAAACATGAAAACAAGGGTGCCACAATTCAATTTAAAACAAATTATCATAAATCAATTGTCATGCTTCACTTAGGGGAAAATCATCCATTTAACAAAATCATGTTTCTATACAGCGGAACATTAATCAACAGATAAGCATAACATCATCTATGCAATATCTCACAAAATTACTCCAATAAGAACAAAATAGAGTATCATCATAAACTCTAAACTAACGTTCCCCCAGTGTTACAATATCAGAGCATGACACCGATGCTATACCAAATAAACTGACTCATGAGCTAATCCTCACCGAGCCAAAAGCCGCTACTCGCCAATCTGAAAAGTAAGGGTGAGTCTTATTCACAATTAACAAATGTTATCGAATCATAAACAATAACACATCATAGTCACATTATTCATCCAATTTCGTTATATTCAGATTGTCAGGAAGTACTCATCAACACACAACACAAATAGAATACATTACCAAGAGGCAACACCATAATTCATCCAAACAAATCATAACCATTACACAATCATCACATATTATAACATTGGACAATCTTCCATTCATGTTATAATAACACAAGTAACCTAATGCAAATGCAACTATATGCATGTGGTACCAAAATCTGGGATAACCCAACTCACCGATCCACCATCGTCAAGGATACGACAACACCCACTCACTAATTCCACACAATGGGAATTAGCTACCACTGATCCACCATCGTCAAGGATCAGCCACATAATGATTATGAATGCATGTATCAACCATAACATGCTTATCACCCACATAAATCAACCAAATGTCATAATCATCAACCACCACAATAATCAATAGCCATACACAGTTATGCTATTTCTCAACCACAATAAAATACATATTTTACATCAACAATATATGTATAACCAACACCAATTACACCCACAACATCATAACAGGTAATTCATTCATTATACAGTGCAACAACGATAACACCCCTCACAATCGTGTACCAAGTACAACAAAGCAACTCATCAACGACAGAGTATTTACCTCATCATTCCTCAAAACACATGATAACCATATTTACCATGAACAACACGCATTTGCACAATTAACAGAAGCAACCACATTATCACAACATACATCATTGCACATATTCAATTATGCACACAACAGCCATTGCACCTCATCAGCTATGCAAAACCAGAATAAACCACATTTGAAGAAAATGATACTTTTTAAAATAAAATCAAGTTGTTATTGTTTTATTCGTTTCATATGGTAGAACATTCAATTTAAGGAACAACGTCCAAAACGGCGTCTAAAACGGACTTACGGTTTGAAAGTTACACATCTTTAACTTTTTACAAGAAAACAGTTATCCCTACAGCACGCGGCGCAACCAGAGTTCGCGGCGCGACCTGAAGCATACAAACACGTTCGCGGCGCCAACCTATGCACGCGGCACGATGCGAGAAAACAAGTACGCCTTCGCGGCGCGCACCTACCTTCGCGGCGCGAACTGGCAAAACTCAGAGCTTTCATCGCATTTGACAGCATTACGGGATTTACCCCAAAATCCCCAAAACCAAACCAAGTTATGTTATGAACCTCAAATACCACCATATCAGCCACATACATGTTATAACACAAATATAACACCCAAGGAGGATCATTTAATCATCATAACAATCCTATAATCATACAATTCATCAAATCATACAATTCCCCTCAAAATCATCCCAAAACCCCAATCCATCATACAACCAATTGACACAAACAATGCATCTAAATCATTCCTATTATCTATAATACGATAAAAGATATTAACCGGAAGAGTCCCCCCTTACCTTAGCCAAAGATCTTGATTAGCCCTCTTCCTCTTCTGTTCCTCTTTCACGTATCAGCTTTCCAATCTCTCATCTCCTCTGCTCTGCTTTTCACGTTCCTTTTTCCTTTTTCCCAATTTTCCTTATTTCCTTTATTTTATGAAAACATAAAATAATTAGTAATGGGCTTACTCCCTTAGCACCCCCATACTACTAATCTCACCATTCTAGCCCAATGGCCCTTAATCCATAATTTTCCAATAATTCAACAAAATACCAAATAATTCTAAATAATAATTTAATTTCCGATTAAATTAAAATTAGAAAATATAGGGTGTTACAGGTAATACTCAAAAACCCCCTTATACAAGGAAAGATGATTGACTTCCAACCAAACAATAAGACCTGGAATTTAACCGTTTGAGTTTTCTTTTCTGAACACTGGATTCAAGTGGTTAGTCTCTTTTCCACAAAGAAAATTATATTAGTTTCTTCTTTCCACAATAATCTTAGGGAGGTTAGTCTTCAAGCTTTTAATTAAAATTTATAAGCTTTCATCACAAATTGAACTCACGAACCTTAAACCTTAGTTTTATCACAGGCTAACCAATAACCTAAAAGACTTTAACATCGGGCTACTCTCAAACCTATCAAGCTTTTAATATTGGACTAAGCTTGAACCTAGTCTTGGTTTTAATAACGGGCTGACAAAGAACCTAAAGAGATTTTAATACGGGTTTAGCTTCTAACCCATAAATAATCCCTAAATGGATAATATTCAACCAAGGTGTATACAAAAGATTCCCTTCGTGAGTTTTCAATTCTAACTTTCCTGAATTACATTTTATCCTCACTATTATAAAAGTAGCTTTCTCGCAGAAGCACTTCGGCTAACATACTAGTGAGGGACGAGGCTTCTATTTATAGGCTAGAGGTTGGCCCAAAAAGGAATTTGAAATTAATGCTTTTTAAGACCTTTTAATCAGTTATCACCTAATAAAAATCGATTAGGTATTCAATTTATAATCGTTTGTAAGTTCAAAATAGGAAAGAAAAAATATTTATTCGTGGCGGTGTCGTTTTTTTACCTCCCCGTTTCACTTGGGAGAAGGCACGCCAGACCCTTCACGCGAAATTTGGAAGGAGAGAGGCTCCCTTGTGGGAGGAATTTTATTTCAGTTCTTCCTACGATAGCACACGAACTTTTTAATTATCCTACGAGGAGGAAGGGGAAAAAGATCTCAAATAAACCCTAAGAGTTTTCTAGGTGTGGGGATTTCACCTAAACAGATGTTCTGGAGTCCGGGAGGTCGCTTATACATAGGGAAGGTTTTAAGCACCCTACATATCCGTAGTACTCTGTGTCTATGTGTTTGTGTTTGTTGCTTGATTGGAAAAGTTTCTCCTTTGTGTTAGGAGAGAGAATTGAATTGAATTGAAAGACAGATGAACTGACTGTTTTTTGTTTTTTATTAGCTCGCTAAGATTCCTTGTGAATCTCATGCCTACATATCCCTAATGGATGTCAGAGCTTTTTGTAGTTCGAGGAACTAATTAGGGAAATGAATTAATTTTGGGTGCCTTGTTTGAACTCAAGGTTGAAGTTTGAATTAAATCTCTGTTTGCAGAAAAGAGACAAGTCGTCATCTTAACGGAGAGATATTCCAATTGTTTTACCACAAACATTTTAGAAGTGAGTGAAAATGAGGATTCTTTCATGATAAGAGAGGGACCTTACTTGTGTGTGTGCAAGTATGCCTAGATCATATTATATGAAAGAACAATCATAATGAAAGGTTTACTTTATGATAAGAGAGGGACCTTACTTGTGTGTGTGCAAGTATGCCAGTATCATCTTATAAAAAGTAAAATATTTCAACCATTAGAGGAAGACAGTAGTCTAGACGTGAAATCAACAGAGCAGGAAATCTTATATCAATCTAAATGGGAAATGTTTTTATGAAAATGATGTTATTGAAAAATTGAAAAATCTATTCATAGAGATGAATCATGTCTCAACTCTGTAAGAAAGATTTAGATTTTTTGACTGACTTGTACAAGGCCCAAGCTTGAGGCTTAAAAGAGTTTTGATTGACCCTGGGAGATGACTCCACTGGGGATTGATTTTGACTGAAGGAATTTATGTTCTGTACGAAGCCCAGAATTGTGGCTGACTCTACTTAGGATTTCTCTATTGGGTAGAGGTTGATGAATGTTGACCCTACTAGGGAATTTGCTCCTATTGAGCAGGGATTGATGGATGAAAGCCCAGAGTTGAGGGTTGACCCTACTGGGGATGTTACTCTGTTGCGAGTTTATTGATGGAGGCTGACCCTTTCCAGGGGGTTTATTGATTTATGGACTTATGAATGGAGGTTGACTCTTTCCAGGGAAAATGTACTTCTTGTTTAAAGCCCAAGATTAAGGCTGACATTGTTGAGGAAACCAGATATGAAACCTTGACTCTACTAAGGAGAAGACTTACTAGATATTGAAAATATAGGCGATAGAGACTGTCCATGTCTCTCATTCCAAAAGGTGAACTCAATACTGAGATTGAGACATACTTGGCTTGTTTGAAATCTGGTTTGAAGAATAGAAGAATCTCACTTGGGTAGGCTAAAAGGTAACTAAAGACCTGTTTCTATGTTTATAAGAAACCTGATGGGTCCTTGTATACAAGCTCAAGAGGAAGCTCTGAGATATGCTTTTAAGAAGCCTGGGTCCTTGTATTGTAAGCCTAAGAGGAGGCTAATCGAGGGTCCTTGTTATAGCACAAGAGAAAGCTATGTTGGCTTTGAACTTAGTTTGGCTCTAAGAAAATGGATAAGAGGTTTCATCGGGAATAATTCCTCTTGGATGGATGTGGTGGTCGTTTTCTTTTACCTCCCCGTTTCACTTGGGAGGACGGCACGCTAAACCCTTCACGCGAAATTTGGAAGGAGAATGCGCCCGTGGTGGGATGAATTTTATTTCAGTTCTTCCTACGATATCACACGAACTTTCTTATTTGTCCTACGAGTAGGAAAGGGGAAAAAAGATCTCAACTAAACCCTAGGAGTTTGCTAAGTGTGGGGATTTCACCTAGACTAGAAATTCTGGAGTCCGGGAGGTCGGTTATACATAGGGAAGTGTTTAAACACCCTACATATCTGTAGTACTCTACAGGAACCTTCTCTGTGTCATTGTGATTGTGTTTATTGCTATGATTGGGAAAGTTTCTCCTTTGTGTTAGGAGAAGGAATTGAATTGATTTGAAAAGACAGACAGACAGATAGGCTGACTATTTTTGGTATTTTATTAGCTCGCTGAGATTCCTTGTGAACCTCATGCCTACATATCCCTAGTGGAAGTCAGAGCTTAATGTAGTTCGGGGAACTAACTAGGGAAATTAATGTTTTTTTGTGCCTTGCTTGAAGCTCAAGGTTGAAGCTTGGAATTAAATCTCTGTTTACAGTAAAGAGACATGAAATTATCTCTACAGAGAGGTATTTGTACTATTCTACCACAAACATTTAAAGGAGTGACAGAATAACTGAATTCATTTCATTCAAGAGGGGGACCTTACTTGTGTATGTGCAAGTATACCAGTCAAATGCCTCTTAAATGAAAGAAAGATGCTCATCCAAATTAGGGAAAGTTACCACATGTCTGGGTTTTACTGCCAGCTCATGCCTTTCAAAATCCTAAATGGGAGACTTGATTAAAATTGAAATGAAATGTTTATTTGTTTGAATGTGGTAGAGTAGTGAAAATATCTCTCTATGGAGATAAGCTATGTCTATCTACTGTATAAAAGATTTGACTTTTAGCTGGCTTGTATGAGGCCCAAGCTTGAGACTTTTTTGATTGATTAATTAATATTATTGACTCTGGGAGATGACTCCACTGGGAATTAATTACAGGGTATTTTTGTGTTCTGTATAAAGCCCAGAATTGAGGCTGACTCTACTTAGGGAGACTCTATTTGTGTGCCTTGTACAAAGCCCAAGGTTGTGGCTAACTCTAGCTAGGGGAAAACATTATTTTCTGCCTTGTACAAAGCCCAAGGTTGTGGCGGACTCTTAAATGAATTAAGTATGGATGACTATATGGGGAAAGATCCTAAGTGTTAGGAATCTTTGACACATGAAAGATATGGTTTATCTGCCTTGTACAAAGCCCAAGGTTGTGGCTACTGAGTGATGAAGGACTCACTGGGGAGACTCTATTATCTGCCTTGTACAATGCCCAAGGTTGAGGCTGACTCTTGACAGGGGAGTTTTATTGTTTGGGTGCCTTGTATGAAGCCCAAGGTTGAGGCTAACTGTTTTTGTTGGTTTTGACTCTATTGAGGAGATTTTATCTATTAAAAGACTGTTTTTTGATGGAAGCTAACCCTTTCCAGGGATTTGACTCAGCTGGTGAATTTGACTGTTAAAAGACTGACCTTTATCATGTTTTTTTTTGGAGACTGACCCTTTCCAGGGGTTTTGACTCTTTTGGGGAAATTATCTCCTAAGAGAATGAAATCTATTTATTTTTTTTTGACATTTATTAATTGACTTTGGAGGCTAACCCTTTCCAGGGGTTTTTATTGAAATGATGGATTGATTTTAATTGACTTTGGAGGCTAACCCTTTCCAGGGATTTTTATTGAAATGATGGATTGATTTTAATTGACTTTGGAGGCTAACCCTTTCCAGGGGTTTTTATTAAAATGAAGGAATGTGTGGAAGCTAACCCTTTCCAGGGATATTTATTGAAATGAAAAGTGGATGGCAGAAAGATTATCTAGTGGAGACTTCTTGTTTAAAGCCCAAGATGAAGGCTGACTCAATGTTGAGGATGACCAAAACATAGATCCTAGACTCTACTAAGGAGGATTGATGAAGATAAGGGTGACAGAGACTGTCCATGTCTCTCATTCCAAAAATGTACTCAATGTGAAATTGAGACAAACTTAGCTTGTTTTAAGTCTGGTTTAAATTGGAAGAAACTCACCAGGGTAGGCTAAAAGGTGACTAAAGACCTGTTCCTATGTTTATAAGAAACCTGATGGGTCCTTGTATACAAGCTCAAGAGGAAGCTGGAAATGCTTTTAAGAAGCCTGTGGGTCCTTGTACAAAGCCCAAGAGGAGGCTAATCGAGGGTCCTTGTTATAGCACAAGAGAAAGCTTATGTAGTTTTGAACTTATTTTGGCTCTAAGCAAATGGGTAAGAGGTTTCACCGGGAATAATTCCTCTTTGGGTGGATGTGTCCTATTACTTTTGGATTCTAAGGTTTTTGCCAAGATGTTTCACCGGGAATAATTCATCTTGGGGGTTTGAACTACAGATCTCTAATTAGGAAAGAGCCTTCACCGGGAAGACATTCTCAATCCTAGGTCATATTCCTATAATATATATATAGTTTAACTGTCCTAAGGTTTATACTCAAACGTAGTTCTAAACTAATATATGCACAGTTTATATTTGACAGTAATTTAAATAAAGACTGTAAATTGAAAGCTTGTAAAGCCTAACCTGGATGGAGTGGAGGCCATTGAAGAAGTATGTACAGAGCCTCAACAGTAATTTTTGTTGTTTTTGTTGATAACAGTTGAATGTATATGATAAACAGTTAATGGTTTTTGAAAAACAGAAGAAGTGAAGATGGACAAAGGTGACATAGGTATCTGAAGAGTTTCACCGGGAATAATGCCCTTCAAATACCAGAAGAATGTTTTTGAAAACAGAAAGAAGATTTTGAAAATACAGTTTTGAAAACAAGCTAAGAAGAGAAGGTTTTTGGGACTTACACTCTATTAGAGGCCCACTTAAAAATGATTTACTGTTTATGAAAACAGTTGAAGAAAAGATTGAAATGATATAAGGTTTTGTTGTTTGAAAACCTTAATCATCTGTTTAATCAGAGATTGAAAACAATTTTGTAGATTGACAAAAGTCAACTTAATTAAGGCAAAGATGAAATCTATACCTAATTAGGACCTAAATAAATAGGGTTTTTTATCATAACATTATTCACAAAGTAATTAGGTTAAAACAAAAATGAAAATATATATTTTAAAGTATTTAAGAAAACATTTAAAACATACTATTTTAAACCTAATTAAAATACATGAAATAAATAATATTTTTATGATTTTTTTGATTATTTATAAAATATATATATTAATCAACAAGTGTTTAAAAAATGAAGTCAAAATGAATTAATTTGATAAATTAAATAATTGGTTAAAGTTGTGAAGGAATTAAGTTAGAAAAGTGATAAAAAATAGGTTTTGGTCCTAGCAAGGCTTGAACTCACGCCCTTGAGGTTACCAGTCCAAAACAACACCACTGAGCCAACGCGCGCTCAGTGTTAGTGACTTGCCTCCATTTGGTCATGTTTCAAAACAAGTTGTAAATCCTTAAAAAATAAAAGAATCAAAAAGTCTGGGGCGAGGGGGATTCGAACCCCAGACTTGTGGCATGATGATACTAAGGGCGCATGTGTGGCCACTAGGGCAAGTTGTTTAGTCATTAATAAAACGCATATCACTCAAAATAAAATAAACTCTGCCCTGAGATTTGAATTTTGCGCGCCACCACCATCTTCGTCTTCAACCTCAAGCTCTATGAATTTGAATTTCTGAACTTACTCATTTCTCAATCATTTGCCATGATGTAAACACGAAACTTGCTCTAATTTCACTCACGATTCTAAATATGTAACTAACATGAACTAATATTAACTACATCTAACTAATTTACCAGAAATCGTGAAGAACCCTAAAATTTCAAAATCAAATTAAATGACTATACTGAAAGATAAATGGATGACGATAGAGGGTTTTCAATCCTCTGATGATGCTGAACAAGATAGAATCGAGCTATTTCACAAAGAGTACTTAAATTAGAGAGGTGAAGTTCAGAAACTTACCTCTGAAAATGGAGGTCGTGAGGATGATTGAGAGCACCTGGGCCTGAATGAATGATCTCAATAGCTTCCCTGAGACTCAATGATGCTAACTGGATGCTTATTGTAGCCTGAATCCTTCTGAATTGTTCTATGGACCTCCCTCGATTTGAGCTTCAAGTGGACATGGAGGTTGTTGAATCCTGAGTTACAGATGAGCTGCAGCCATCTGGTTAGCTTCACTATGACCTGAGGAGTGTGTCTGGATGATTGGCTTGCCTTGAAACCTTCTGAATCACTCCATGGACCTCCAACTGCAAGTGCTCCAAAGTGAGAGCAACAATGGTGTTCCTCCACCTACAGAAGTGATCCAGGTGCTTGGATCACCTCAAATGACCTCCCTTGAGATGTTAGAATGCTCACTTCCCAAAGATATGCTTTGGTTTGAAGAAATCGATTCTTCTTGCCAAAGAACTTTGAAAAACAATGAACAAGAGGAGAGAAGGAGAAAGCAAGTAATATGGTTGCTTTGGTGTGTTTTTTGAATGAGAATGAGGCCTCTATTTATAGGCAAATGTCTCAGTAATGATTGGGAGAGTGAGCTTGCTTAGTGAAGTAAGTTTGGTTTCTTAGCCATGAAGAAATTTCAAAGAATATCCAAATGTGATCATTGCATTTTCGAGCCACCTCCCCTATCCATTGATTCTATCTGATCTTAGGGGACAATTCAGATGCAAAGTGAGCTCTAATTGGTTGGTGAGAAGATTCCTTGGGTGATTCATCAATTTGCCATAAATTCTCAAATGTAATCATTACATAATCACATGTTCTTGTTTTAGGAATCTTCTTCAATTATCATGGCATGGTGAAAATGAATGCATGGCATGTTTGCAGATGTATTATGGGTCATGTAGCATCTGTATTTGAGGTCATGTGCACAAAACTTCAAAGTTCCAAAATGATGCATGACCTATAATTTCACTTCATGAGGCCAACTTTGAACAAGCATAACTCTTAGCTCAAATTGAATTTGGAGAAGGTTGAACACAATTTGGAAAGCCCTAAACATCTACTTCAAATCATTAGTTTATGTCTTCTTCAGAATCATTTAGGAAATTTGTGAAAAATGAGCCTAAAGTTGGATGAAAACTAGGTTAAAACACTTAGAAAAATTTCTAAGTATTTATGACCTAAACTTCAAAATTTCCAAAACTTCATAAATGGTTGATCTTTTGAAAAAAGTTCCTTTGTAAGATGTTGTTTTATTTTGCAAGATCTACAACTTTCATGTTGGAAGTTTTTTGAGTTGTGTAGGTGAAATTTTGAGATCTCACCATGCCTTCAAAAACCCTAATTCCCGACTTTTCGCTCCTTGATGAATTTCTTTGAATTTCTTTGGCCAAATGACTTTGACATCCATATATTGATGATATTGATCTTTGAAAGTCATTTTTTGACCAAAAACCTTAAAAGTCAATGATGATCCTTCACAGTTGACTTTTTCCTGACAAAGTGAATTTTTGGGCTTTTGTGTAGAAATAAGATCTTCTCCACAAATGGATGACATAAATGGATTATATGGAGGTAGTAGAGATCCTTGAATCATGTCTTGAGTTTTGGATTCATGCCCTGATTCAGAAGTCAACTATCTTGGTGAATTAGGTCAAAACCCTAATTTGTCGACCATGTGAAAGTAATGACTGTAGACTTTGAATTGAAGTGTGATGTCCAGTAGACCTTGTAATATGAGTTATTTGAAGATGATTGATGTCTTTGAATGACCCTCTGAGGTTTTTTAGGGTTTCCCAAATGTGATCCCTGATTTCAGTCCTTGATAGGCTCAGAACCCTAGTCTGGCGACCTGAGTAAACCTGTACTCATATGACTGGATGTCTAATCAATCATAGATGAGAAAAGTGAAGTCTTTGAGCCTCATGATTGTATTAGGGACTAATCCTTGTATTGATTGATCCTTTGCCTGAGCTTTCTTGTCTTTGAGCATCCTCGATTAGGTACCAGATGGAGAAATGACTGCTCTGGGTACTTGTCTTGACCTGATGAACAATCCTGAAGGTATGTCATCTCAGGGGGGTCAAAAATTAGGGTATGACAATGGATGTGCCCTATTTTTGTTCTAAGGCTTTTTTCAAGATGTTTCACAGGGAATAATTCATCTTGAGGTTGAACTATAGAAATCTAATTAGGAAAGAGCCTTCACAAGGAAGACATTCTCAATCCTAGGTCATAGTCCTATATATATACAGTTTATTTGTCCTAAGGTTTATCTCAGACGGAGTTCTAAACAGTGTATATACAGTTTACATTTGACAGGAATTTAATTGAAAGCTGTAAATTGAAGGCAGTAAACCCTAACCTGGATGAAGAGGGGGCCTTTGAAAGATATATGTACAAAGCCTTACCATTAGCTTGGTGTTTATTGGTAATGGTATATAAAAAAAGGGGTTGGGACTTAGACTCACGGAGAGGCCCATGTGAAATTGAAGTTGTTTTAAAAATAGATTGAGAGTTGATTGAAAATAGATGAATTGTTTATTGAAAACAGTTTTAAAGTTTTGTTTTGAAAACAAAAGAAGTGAAGAGGGACACTAGGTCACATATGTATATGAAGAGTTTCACGGGAAATAATTCCCTTCAATACCGAGAAGAAAGTTTTGAAAAAAACAGATGAGGAGTTTAATGTTTTAAAAGAAATGTTTGAAAATGATTAGGAAAAAGGGATAGGACTTACACTCTATTAGAGACCCAAAAGATTGATTGCGTTTTGAAAACTGTATGTACAAAAAAAGTGTTGGGTCTTACACTCTTTAATATACAAGAGGCCTAAAAGATTGATTGAAAATGGACAAGGTTTGATCACAAAATATTTACAAAGTGATTAGGTTTGAAAAATATAAAAAAAAAACTATATTTTAAAAGTATTAAAAATACTTAAAAATACACCATTTTAAACCTAATAAAAATATATCAAATAAATAATATTTTTGTGATTTTTTTAGATATTCATAAAATAGCTATGATAAATGAAAAGTGTGTGAAAAATCAAGTGAAAATGATTAATTTTGATAGGTGAAATGATTGAGTGAATGTTGTAAAAAAATGAAGAAAAATAGTATAAATGGTTGATTTTGTTTTCAGCAAGAGTTGAACCAATGTCACATGGGGGGTCAACACAAATAAAAGCCAACTGTGCTTCACTCCAAATGTGTAAAAGGAATGGAAGCATTTCATAATATTTGAAAACAATTCATTTTGCAAAACGTTTGGAAAATAAATGAGTAAAAGGGTCCGAGGGGGGATCGAACCCCACACCTTGTGGCAAGAGAATTTGGACGCACGCTGTAACCGCTGGGACAAACGATGAATTCAGATAAAAAACGCCTATCACACAAAATATTATAAACTTGCATCTGAGTTTCAAAAATGGCGTCACCACCATCTTCATCTTCAACCTCTAGCTCGTTGGAAATTTGAATTTCCAACTCTCTCATTTCTCAACCAATTGCCAAGATGTAAACATGAAACTTGTTTTAAATTCACTCACGATTTTAAATATGTAACTTACATAAATTGAAATTAACTATAGCTTCTGAATTTATGAAAATACATGAAGAACCCTAAAATTTGAAAATGAAATTAAATGATGATGCTAATGAATAAATAAATGATGATAGAAGGCTTTTAGTCATCTGATGATGTAGAATGAACAGGTATCGAGCTTTAATGAAATATGTACAAGAATTAGAGGGTTAGAGTTTGAAAACTTACCTCTGAAAATGAAGCTCGATGACTATGGTAGAGGACTCACAACAATGAATGAGTGTTTGTAGAAGCTTCCTTATGCCTTAGTGATGCTATATGGACCTTTAATTCTCTTTGATTCCTTCTGAATTGTTCAGCTCGACCTCACTTATACGAGCTTCAAGTGAGAATGGGGATGTTGATTCAGCACTTACAGAAGTGTTGCATGCATTTGGATAGCTTCACTACACCCCAAGGAACATGTTGATATGTTCACACAAGATTGACACCTTCTGAATTGCTCTGCACGACCTCTCCTGCTTAAGCTCCAAGTTAAAAGTGGATATGGTGATCCTCCATTTTCAAAAGTGTTACAGGTGCTTGGATCACTTCTAATGAACCTCCTTTCAAAGGAAGAGCTTTGGTTTGAAGAAATCGATTCTTCTTGCCAAGGAACCTAAGAAAAAAATAAGCAAGAGGGAGAGAAGGAGAAAGCAAGAATTGTAGTTGCTTTGGTGTGTCTAATACTGAGGAGAGCACTTCTATTTATAGGCAAAATGATCAGAGTAGTTGAGGGAGTGAGCTAGCTTAGTGAAGTCACTTTGAGTTACTTGGCCATGAAGGAATTCAAAGAATATCCAAAATGCAATGATGGATTTTTTATACCACTCCCTAGCCCTCGTTTTTGCTTGATCTTAGGGGACAATTCTGTTACAGAAATGTGTTCCAATTGGTTGGGAAGAGATTTCTTTGATGATTCACCACTTGCCGTAAATTCCCAAATGTAATCATTACATAATCACATGTCTTTTTTTTTGGGAATATTCTTCAATCCTTATGCAATGATGAAAATGAATACATGGTATCTCTACTGATGTATTAGGTGTCATGTAGAACCATTTAGTAGAAGCATTTGCATAAAATTGGTAAGATGCAAAAATTGGTTATGACTTGAAACAACTTCAAATGCCCAACTTTGAACATGCATAACTTTCTGCTCAAAATGAATTTGGAGATGGTTGAGCACAATTTGGAAAGCCCTTGGTATATACTTCAACTTATTAGTTTTGTATTTCTTCAGAATCACTTGGGAAATTTGTGAAAACTGGCCCTGAAGTTGGAAGAAAAATTAGGTTTTTACACTTAAAATTTTTTCTAAGTCTTGATGAATTTGGCTTCTTGATTCCATAACTCTTAAATGATTGATTTTTTGCCAAAAGTTCCCCCTTGAAGAGTTGTTTGTTTTTCAAGACCTATAACTTTCATGTTGGGAGATTTTTGAGTGTGTAGGAAAAATCTTGAGTTCCCAAAATGCCCTTGAAAATCCTAACTTTGACTTTTGTTGACTTTTTGATTCTTGATTGGTTTTTCTTGATTTTTATTGGTCAAATGACTTCAATAATCACATTTTGATGATATTGATCTTTAAATGTCCATGGTTGTCCACACTTTTTAAAAGTCAAAGCCAATCTTGTACAATTGACTTTTTCCTAATGAAGGGTAATCTTGGATTTTTGTGATGAATCAAGCCCTCCTTCTTAAATGAATGAAGTGAATG
The DNA here is from genome assembly GCF_029867415.1 of Vicia villosa. Classification (NCBI taxonomy): domain Eukaryota; kingdom Viridiplantae; phylum Streptophyta; class Magnoliopsida; order Fabales; family Fabaceae; genus Vicia; species Vicia villosa. The sequence goes on along the minus strand of NC_081186.1, from coordinate 135,148,448 downwards.
CATTTTATTTAAGTATTATAGGTATTTGAATCATGGTTTGGGTTGTGAATCCATGTCCTGATTTAAAAGTCAACTATCTAGAAGAATTAGGTCAAAAACCCTAAATGTGGACTAGATGAAATTGATGACTGTGGATCTTGAATTGAAGTACAAATTCCATTGGATATTGATATAGGGATTATTTGAAGATGATGGGATCTCTAAGATCATGTCTTGAAGCTCTGCAAGTATTCCCAAAAGTGATCCTTGACTTTAGTCCTTGATAGGCTCAAAACCCTAGTTTGGTGACCTGGGTAGATCTAAGGCCCGATGCCTGGGGATTGGAGATCATAGGTGGATGGATGAAACATCTTGGGCCCTATGATTGTGTTTTAGGATCATGTTGACCATTGATTGATCCTTTTCTTGAATCTCATAGACTGGAAACCCTAATAGAATACCTAGTGAATAGGTGATTGCTCTAGATATCCATACCAATCTGATTGGGAGATTGTGACATGTCAGGTGATGTGACATCTTAGGGGGGGTCAAAATTAGGGTATGACATTCGCTGCACATCATTAAGGTGTTATATAATCGATTGGGACTTAATTGCAAACTTAGCCAATTGATTAGGTCAATGTGTTAATCGATTGGCAAAGTCAAAACTTTGCTCAAAGTTATTCAGACATCTTCCAATTGATTAGGTCAATATTTTTGAAGATATTTTCTTGAGAGAAGTCTGTTTGAAAACACATTTTAGTTTGCTTGTGCTTTGCCATGTACTTTTACGATAACACCTTTATGCTTTACAAATTATTCACTCATGGTGGGGCTATCTTGCACTCAAGACATTGTCAAATAGTTTTTTTTTTTGACATTTGCTTGAGTTCAGTTGAGACGTGGCTTGAGTTAAAATTCATTTGATTTCCATCATCGGATTTTCAAGTCTATAAAACCCTAATACTTAAGTTTTCATCTTTATCCGCTTAACCACTTGCACTAGATGTCAGTAGACATTAGTTGATATTAGTTGTCATCATTAAAAGTTGTTGTCATTGTTAAAATCATATAACGTGCAAAACAAGGTTCCATTATTTTTTGATGCGAAAATGTTAGGAAATGAACCTCAATTTATAGGCTATATGTTGGCACCAAAAAGGAAAAAACTTTGAGGCCATAATTGATGCGTCAATTGATAGTCATCATGCACCTATCAATTGTTTGGCCCAAAATTAATCATTAAAAAGATTTTAAAAGGCGAGAAGGTATATATAGTCTTTGACAATCATTAAGACATTTTCTAAATGGTTAGGGTGCATTTTTGCACTAACCCAATCGATTGAGTATAAGTGCCAATCGATTGGCCAAAACTAAAAATTGTCCAAAACTTTTCTGACAACTCCCGATTCAACTGTCATGGCCTTAAAACAATTTTAGAAATATTTTCTTAAGAAAAATAAGTTATAAAACTCGTTTTAGTGGCTTGAGATGTATTATTGTTTAGTTTTTCCATTAGAGGACTTGCAGTGATCATTAAACCCTAGTTTAGTATTTTAGTCTGATTGCATCTTTAACAGTATTTTATGTTTGCACTGTAGTTGTCATCATAAAAAGCATATTCTCGAGTATGTTGTTTAGATCTTCTTAAGCTTGCAAAAACATGATTCCACAACTTTAACACGTATATAACACCTATCGTCTCCTTAGCCCAGTACTACATAAACACCTATAACAGTATGTCGTCTCAAATAGCCGATGCTACAGAAATACATATAACAAGTTAGATCTTCAAATAGCTGACGGTACATAAATATTTTTAACAAGTTAGCTTCTCAAAAAGCCAGCACAACATAAACTCATAAAACTAATTAACGTCTCAAATTGCTTGTCCTACATATACCTACAACACATTGGTGTATCCACTGGCCGACGTTGGATGCAACAATAACATCAACTTTTCAATCGTGTATTAGCTTCCGTTAGAGATTTTGGAAGCTGACACTAACTAGCGTCAGGTGGAGGCTACCACTCATAATATTTTAACCTCGTTTGCCATACCAACCACTCACTGAAAAGCTGCAATTTTGCAAACACACATTTATTATTTATTTTTTAATTTTTACATTTTTGAGAGGGGTATCCCCTCGTAATTATTTATTTATTTATATTTTCTACTTTGGGAGAGATTAATCCCAACAATGCAATATATTATGAGAGGTGGTTTACCCTACGCAAAATCCTCTAAATGCAACACAAATTTTCTAGACAAAATATTCTTTTTGGTCCCTTATGTTAACCTCAGGGATCATTTTGATCTCTTAACTTCAAAAAGTGTCATACTGGTCCCTTAACTCTTCAAAAGTTGCCATTTTAGTTCTTTTTGTCACATTAGCGACAGAAAAACTTAAAAAATGGTCGCTAAATCGGTCGCTAATATGACAAAAAGAACTAAAATGACCCCTTTTGAAGAGTTAAGAGACCAATATGACACTTTTTTAAGTTAAGAGACCAAAATGAACCCCGAGGTTAACATAAGTGACCAAAAAGGGTATTATGACTATTTTCTATACTGATTGCTCATAATCAATTAAACAAACTAAACATATAAATTTAGATAAGTTGGTTGATAAAAAATCGACAAGAACTCTTTATTAGCAATTAATTATTCTTAATTAATTAAAAAATAAATTAAATATATAAATTTAGATAAAATATTTTTAGAAATCGAAAATTCTCTACGTGTAACCATAGAGACTAATTCCTCGAAATTTAGATATGACTACTCGTTGTAAAGCTACAATTTTAAGAAAACGCATTTATTAATATTTTTTTTTTTTTTGCTTTTTACAAAGAGAGGGGATATCCCCTCGTAATTTTATTTTTTTGTTTATTTTTGTTTTCTAGAGGTTAATTCCAATAATACCATATATTTTGTGAGATGGTTTACCCTGCCCAAAAATCTCTAAATGCAACACATATATCTAGTGATTGTTCTTAATTAATTAAACAATCTGTTAGTTAAATGAATTGACAAAAATTATTGAGAAGCAATCTTTATCAGCGATTAATTATTCTTAATTAATTACAATATATATATATATATATATATATATATATATATATATATATATATATATATATATATATATATATATATATATATATATATATATATATATATATATATATATATATATATATATATATATATATATATATATATATATATATATATATAAGGAGCGATATATTTATTCAAGAGTAAGTGTTGAAGACTTACTCCAAATCTTAACCATCGATTTTCATTAATTTAACGGTTTTAATTGGTCATTTAATCTAATTATTTTTAGAAATATTTTACTATATAAAAAATTAATTAAAGCCGTTAGATTAATGACAATCAATGGTTAAGATTTGAAGTAAATCTTCTACACTTACTCTTGAGTAAATATATCCCTCTCACACACACTCATATATATATATATATATATATATATATATATATATATATATATATATATATATATATATATATATATATATATATATATATATATATGACTCAAGTGAGAACATTTGGTTATTATGAGAAATGAGAACAATGAATCACGACCATTAAATTTTCTAGTTTATCTTTCTATGTTGATTTAAAATAAATATTAAGGATCATATATATATATATATATATATATATATATATATATATATATATATATATATATATCAAGTAGGAGAAATTTTTAAATAAGAGATGAGAGGATTCAATCTTAACCATTGGATTAATCAAGAGAGAGAAATTAAATTATTTATTAAAATATTAATATAACTATTTTATATATATATATATATATATATATATATATATATATATATATATATATATATATATATATATATATATAATTTTTTTTAAAATTTAATATCATTTGTGTGCAACTGTAAATATTAATCTCTTAGATATCACTAGCTGAAAAATTGCTATTTAGGGAAAACGCATTTAGTGCTTTTTTTTTTCTTCTTTTTTTTTTTGAATTTGAGAACTTTTGATTAATTCAAAAAAACCGACAATACAAGCGATCCTATTAGGTTGCAACAACTAACAATTCAACAAGACTAAGAGAAGACAAGCCTATTAAAGTGGCAAAACTAACATCATTCTATCATTAGAATGACAATATACTTTCTAATCTTCTTATTATTCCACCCCCTATAAACGAATGTGTCTATAATTTTCCTTCCTATAATCGTGTTATCCACATCTTTACTAAAACTTTTGTTATTCCTCATATTCCATATTTCATAAATAGTTTCCGTGACCGCCATTTTGAGGCCAGCAGCCTTTGCACTTTTGCCTTTTGTATGTTGTGTTATCCAATTCATTTCGGTATGCCAATCTCCAGGGATGTGATGGATTTGAATCCAGTCCAAGACTTCCTTCCAGATTTTTCTTGTAGTGACACAATCAAAGAATAGATGTTTTATTGATTCAGTTCCAGAACAGAAACAACATTCCATGTTGTCGATCATTCCAAACCTGAGTAGTCGGTCTTTGGTGGCTAGTTTTCCATGGCAGCCAAGCCACAAGATAAAGCAGGCTCGGGGTCAAGCATTATTACCATACATCAGATTTCTCCATTCAATCTTTTGTTCCCCGTCTCACAACATTGTGTAGATTTTGTTCATATTAAATTTCCTCCATCTTAAAATATCCCCCCATCCTTCTAGACAGGTCACAGTCTCTCTTTGACCGAGAATAGCTTTCATTATCCATGTATGGTTTGCTTTTACTTCCATATCCATCAGTTGTTTGTTTTTCATATAATATGCTTGTATCCATCGAACCCATAACGAATCGGTCTTTCCACATAAGTTCCACAACAGTCGAATTAGATTGGTTTTGTTCCAAACTTCTATGTCAATGATGTTTAGCCCACCATAACACTTTGGTTTACAAACTGTCTTCCATGCTACAGGTATTTTACGGCTCCCCTCGTACCCCCCTAACCACAAGAAATTACGGCAGATAGAATCGATTTTCTGCAAAACAAATTTGGGGAAGGGAAAAATCTACAGACAGTAGTTAGTTACTGCAAACATTACGCTTTTAACAAGCTGTAACCTTCCCGCATACGAAAGCATTCGAGCTGTCCAGTGTTTAATCTTACACACAATTCGGTCTATCAGTGGCATGTAATGCTGTGTAGAGAGTTTCTTACCAGTCACCGGCACTCCGAGATATTTGAACGGTAATTATCCTTCCTGAAAAACCAGTCGCCCGAAAGATGTCTTGTTTTACCTCGCCAAATATCCCAGCACATTAAATCCTACATTTCAAAGGGTTAACCACTAATCCAGTCACCTTTGAGAACTTATCAAAGGCATTCATCATCATTCCCACAAATTTTTTATCCCCCCGAGAGAACATCAACAAATCATCTGCGAAACATAGATTTGTGATTTTCAATTTTTTGCACTTTGGATGATAGTTATAGCTACTATCTTTTTGCATCTTATAGAGGTAGCTGTTCAGACATTCCATTACAACAACAAAGAGTAAAGGTGATATCGGGTCACCTTGTCGAATCCCTCTTTTTGCTTCCATACCTTCAGTGTGACGCCCATTGACATTAAATCTATACGATACGGTGGTCACAGCCGTCATGATCCATTTAGTGAATTTCCTTGCGAAACCAACTTCATTTAAGATACTCTCTAGCGCATCCTGTAACACCCTTCTAAACCCCGCGGAAATTAATGAAATAATTCAGAGAAAAACATGAAAACAAGGGTGCCACAATTCAATTTAAAACAAATTATCATAAATCAATTGTCATGCTTCACTTAGGGGCAAATCATCCATTTAACAAAATCATGTTTCTATACAGCGGAACATTAATCAACAGATAAGCATAACATCACCTATGCAATATCTCACAAAATTACTCCAATAAAAACAAAATAGAGTATCATCATAAACTCTAAACTAACGTTCCCCCAGTGTTACAATATCAGAGCATGACACCGACACCATACTTAAACAAACTGGCCTATGAGCTATCCTCACCAGAGCCAAAAGCCGCTACTCGCCAATCTGAAATCATCAAAGTAAGGGTGAGTCTCATTCTCAATTAATCAATGTTATGCATTCATAAGCAACAAAACATCATAATATATCATTCACCCAATTTGTCATATATTCAGATTCACATCTATTATTCATCAGTTCACACAATAATAGAATACATTACCAAAAGACAACACCATAACAAATACACCGTCATCAAATATTATAACATTGGACAATCTTCCATTCATGTTATAATTATACACAACAACCTAATGCAAATGCAACTATATGCATGTGGTACCAAACATGGGATAACCCATCTCACCGATCCACCACCATAAAGATTCGGCTACTTCTCTCACCAATTCCACACAATGGGAATTAGCTACCGCTGTCCCACCACCATAAGGGATACAGCCCACAACATGATTATGAAATGCATGTATCAACCATAACATGCTCACCATCAACATTAAACAACCAAATGTCATAATCATCAACTACCACGATAATCAATAGCCACACACAGTCATGCTATTTCTCAACCATAAATAAATACATATTTTACATCAACAATATATGTATATCAATTACCATTTACAACCACGACATCGTAACAGATAAAACATTCACCACACAGTGCAACAACAATAGCACCCCTCACAATCGTGTACCAAGTACAACAAATCAACCCAACAATAACAGAGCATTTACATCATCATTCATCAAAACACATGATAACCATATTTACCATGAACAACATCCATTTTGCATAACAAGTAGAAGCAATCACATTATATCAACACCCATCATTGCACATATTCAATTATGCAAACAACAAACCATTGCACCTCATCAACTACGCAAAACAAGAATAAACCGCATTTGAAGAAAACGATACTTTTCAAAATAAAATCAAGTTATTGTTGTTATATTTATTTTATATGGTAGAACATTCAATTTAAGGAACAACGTCCAAAACGGCGTCTAAAACGGACTTACGGTTTGAAAGTTACACATTTTTACATTTTTCAAAGAAAACAATTATCGCTACAGCACGCGGCGCCAACCGGGTTCGCGGCGCGAAACGAGAAAAACTTACGCCTTCGCGGCGCCAACACATGGACGCGGCGCGACCTGAGCGTATTCACGACTTCCTGGTTTTCTGCCCAACGGTTCGCGGCGCAACCAGTGGTTCGCGGCGCGACCTGGCGATTTTGCAGAATTACGGGTCTGCATTCAGACTCTGCGATTTCACATCCTTTTCACCCAAAAACGATTCCATACATCGCGTACAAGCATATAATCATCGAATTTCTCATCACACATCATTATACATCAAAACAACACATCAATAACCAACAATCTATACAAATTCATCAATTATCCCAAATCATAACATACCTAACAATATCAAATCCCAATATACCAATTCGAATCGAATCATACGTTAATCCATCTCATTACCCATAATCACATAATAGAAATTAACCGGAAGAGTCCCCCCTTACCTTAGCCAAGAGTTCTTGATTGGTCTCTCCCTCCATTGCTCCTCTTTCACGTTCCTCGTGTTCCAAACTCTTTTCACATTCCTTTCTCTTATTCTCCATGCCTTATTATTTTATAAAATAACCTTTTAATTAGAATAGGGCCTTTACTAACATAACACCCCCTCATTCCTTAACATCACACATGGCCCAACAACATAACCATCCTTTCCTAATTAATATCTCTCAAACCACCAATGATTCTAATTATTAATTAAATTTCCATTTAAATTAAAAATTAAAATATACGGGTGTTACAACTCTCCCCCACTAAAAGAGTTTTCGTCCTCGAAAACATACCTCAAGTAACCAGCTCGTATAAGAGTCCTCCACCCGACCCTCCAGCTCCCAATTAACGTTACCATCGGTCAATCCCCAAAAATCCATTTGACATAACCAACATGAAACATGTTTCATACATTCAAATCCCAGCTCTTACGTCACATCTGACTACCCAAAGGTATACCACTCGCTTTATCTCCAAAAGATTATCAACAACAGAACATTGAGGTACAACCTATACAATACGCTCAACAACCGAGTAATACAATTACACAATCCATAGTATGATCACACTGATCAACACTGCAGTAATGCATTCCATCTACCAAACGTACCAACCTTAGACACACTCTTCCATCTGAGCGATAAAATAATACTTACACTTTTTACCAACTGCTTCCCTCAAGAAACTCAATACTCACATTCCTTTACCATTGAATTCCAATTATCTGACTCCTCTTAAGTCACACCATCAATTATCCAACACTTTATATCCTGCTTTTCCGCATTACCCTGATTACTCATCACAATCATCTATACCAAATAGATTTTCTGAGTTTTACCCGATTCCGCCTCTCTTCACTCATTCGTTTCAAGAATCATTCTTCATCATTCATGGTACTAATCTACCATTTAGCAATCCTTACTCGCATCCAACGAACAAATTCCTGATTTACTTCCTCTATTAAACATTCCACCATCGGAATGAGTGTACACAAGTAGTTATAATCACACTCATCGGCCTGGATATACCATTGCTTACATAATAGCTCAAACTGAATCTCACTCTTCTTTAAGAATTAAATCAACTTCGTCCTTCATAGAGTATAATTCCCCATTATATCTGGAGTCTATAATATCACCTTAACAACGAAACAAAATTATTATAACATCATATAGCATCAACTCTTCGTTTTAATTTCGTCGAATACATACTCGTTAACTAGGTACGACCATAATAACATATTCATCATCTCGGCAATTATTCAAAAGGGTTATAATTCTCCGACACGACATCCTTACATCCACTGAATTCCAAATCCAACATATAGATCAATACATATTCTCTATGTAGGCTTCCGACATATTAATTCCTTACTTCCCGCGAGTAGTACTCATAACACTACTCCACATCGCACTTTCGCTGTGCGACTCTGATTACCCATCTTAAGTCATCATCCAATATATTGCACTCTTTCATATTCACTTCTTCATAAATTCACACAACATAGTGAGTGATTATCCTCACGGCTTAATATCCATCACAACTTATACCATTAAGGTAACAAAACAAGTTCATCCCATCTATATGATTTCCGTCTACTACCAACAAGAGATTTAGGGTGATCAAGTCCTAAATTTGTCGATATTAGTTGAAAGTCATATTTAAGCGTAAACCGTTGTTACTACATAATAGTGTCCTTCTCCTAGAATATTCTTCCGAAGCTCAAAACATCAGAAACACAAATCCAATCACTCAACCTCATTATACTATTCTTGTTGATTCTGAATCCACCGCCTTTACCTTGGTAATTCAAAGTCAACCTATCGATCAAGTCAACATAATCTTTCTGACCTTCTCTAATCTCGTCAAGAATACCACTAGTCATCTTTAGCATACCCAAGCTAACACTATTAGAAGTGCCTTCACATACCAACTCAAGTCTCAAAATTGTCCAATTAAATCCAACTCATTCATCATTAGCACCGACATTTTAAGGACTCCCTACGCAACACAATAACACAATATTCATAACTTGCGGTTTTACTCCAAATTCCATTACATCCTTCACGTCCAAATATCATCCCACTCGGAATCCCAACAAAGTCTTCCTCACGTCAACAAATGTTAGAAATTCCCTACAATTCTTCTTTTATACTTATCGTTATTTTGCCATCACAAATACGATTCCAAGGGTTCTAAAGTTTATTCCATCTTTACTACTAATTCACTCTTCACTAAAATCCATCGGTACTCAAATCATCTTTATTACCGAATATCTCATCGACTTATTCATCAACAACATGTCTTACTCAACTTCGTTCCGAATAATCACGGTAGTAGGCATTCTTATTCAATAAGTTTCACACTTCCATAACCGACTTCATAACCTCTCCTCATAGGGTCACTCTACTGTATTTATAACTCTCCCATAAATTAGAACACAATCCCTCCTCCTCGTAGGTTCAAACGACACGTCAATCTGACACTCAGAACCCAAGATATGAATTTTCCAATCATTGCTCGAAAAATGCAACACTGACATCTTGCAGCGACACTTTATACGATATATCCAAACTCCTCAATTGGTAAATTCAATTCTTAAAATTACTCCTCAATAAACCTTCTAATTATTCCTTCGATCCATTCAACACTGACACTGACATCCCGTGCAGTACCAATAAACAAGTCTAGTTATAAGAACAAGAGTAACCGCAACTTCGCCTCCTTCCAACGTCATTCCGTCACAATTAATTATGTTACAGCTGCTGCAACCATTTTTATAACAAAGTTCATCTCGTTAGCTTTCCGACGCTTCAAACGGAACTCAATTCGGATGTCCAGAACTCCAGTTATGAATTTTCGAAGTCCCGCAGCTATTCAGCAATTTTCCTGCGTTTTGCTTACGAAAATCTCTCTCCAAAACTCATTCTCTTCAACTCTATCACATTCCAAACAGCCCCTTGTCGTATCTCTTCACTTCCAAACATTCTTATGACTTGGGCAACACATCCTATCGCCGAAGTGCGATTTCTGGAACATTACGACAACAATCCCCTTTGCAGACTCGCAGCTGAATCTCTTCCGAGACGTAAGGCTACTCAACTGACATCTTCGCAGCACACCAGCAGAGCTGACACATTGCAACTTTCTAATTTTCCTCTCTTACAAATAATCATCAATTGCATATAATCGTCCTCCTTCAAGATGCTCCAACTTAATTACCAGCCAAGCCTTAATTCCAAGTCACCTTCGATTTGGAAAACAACAACTCCAACAATGCTTGCATTGTTGCCAACAACAGCCGACTGAATCAATCATCTTACAACTGAAACATAACTGAGAAGTGAAACTTCTCCCCCACTTGTTTCAAACCAACTTCCACAACAAACAACAAAGTACCGACAGTGATTCACTCACATGTCGCGTACCAAGGGATAAAATGCCGACAGTATTCAACCGTCGTGCAACTCAACTGACTCGACAATTGGCCGGACGGACCGACCTGCTCTGATACCACTATTGTAACACCCTTCTAAACCCCGCGGAAATTAATGAAATAATTCAGAGAAAAACATGAAAACAAGGGTGCCACAATTCAATTTAAAACAAATTATCATAAATCAATTGTCATGCTTCACTTAGGGGCAAATCATCCATTTAACAAAATCATGTTTCTATACAGCGGAACATTAATCAACAGATAAGCATAACATCACCTATGCAATATCTCACAAAATTACTCCAATAAAAACAAAATAGAGTATCATCATAAACTCTAAACTAACGTTCCCCCAGTGTTACAATATCAGAGCATGACACCGACACCATACTTAAACAAACTGGCCTATGAGCTATCCTCACCAGAGCCAAAAGCCGCTACTCGCCAATCTGAAATCATCAAAGTAAGGGTGAGTCTCATTCTCAATTAATCAATGTTATGCATTCATAAGCAACAAAACATCATAATATATCATTCACCCAATTTGTCATATATTCAGATTCACATCTATTATTCATCAGTTCACACAATAATAGAATACATTACCAAAAGACAACACCATAACAAATACACCGTCATCAAATATTATAACATTGGACAATCTTCCATTCATGTTATAATTATACACAACAACCTAATGCAAATGCAACTATATGCATGTGGTACCAAACATGGGATAACCCATCTCACCGATCCACCACCATAAAGATTCGGCTACTTCTCTCACCAATTCCACACAATGGGAATTAGCTACCGCTGTCCCACCACCATAAGGGATACAGCCCACAACATGATTATGAAATGCATGTATCAACCATAACATGCTCACCATCAACATTAAACAACCAAATGTCATAATCATCAACTACCACGATAATCAATAGCCACACACAGTCATGCTATTTCTCAACCATAAATAAATACATATTTTACATCAACAATATATGTATATCAATTACCATTTACAACCACGACATCGTAACAGATAAAACATTCACCACACAGTGCAACAACAATAGCACCCCTCACAATCGTGTACCAAGTACAACAAATCAACCCAACAATAACAGAGCATTTACATCATCATTCATCAAAACACATGATAACCATATTTACCATGAACAACATCCATTTTGCATAACAAGTAGAAGCAATCACATTATATCAACACCCATCATTGCACATATTCAATTATGCAAACAACAAACCATTGCACCTCATCAACTACGCAAAACAAGAATAAACCGCATTTGAAGAAAACGATACTTTTCAAAATAAAATCAAGTTATTGTTGTTATATTTATTTTATATGGTAGAACATTCAATTTAAGGAACAACGTCCAAAACGGCGTCTAAAACGGACTTACGGTTTGAAAGTTACACATTTTTACATTTTTCAAAGAAAACAATTATCGCTACAGCACGCGGCGCCAACCGGGTTCGCGGCGCGAAACGAGAAAAACTTACGCCTTCGCGGCGCCAACACATGGACGCGGCGCGACCTGAGCGTATTCACGACTTCCTGGTTTTCTGCCCAACGGTTCGCGGCGCAACCAGTGGTTCGCGGCGCGACCTGGCGATTTTGCAGAATTACGGGTCTGCATTCAGACTCTGCGATTTCACATCCTTTTCACCCAAAAACGATTCCATACATCGCATACAAGCATATAATCATCGAATTTCTCATCACACATCATTATACATCAAAACAACACATCAATAACCAACAATCTATACAAATTCATCAATTATCCCAAATCATAACATACCTAACAATATCAAATCCCAATATACCAATTCGAATCGAATCATACGTTAATCCATCTCATTACCCATAATCACATAATAGAAATTAACCGGAAGAGTCCCCCCTTACCTTAGCCAAGAGTTCTTGATTGGTCTCTCCCTCCATTGCTCCTCTTTCACGTTCCTCGTGTTCCAAACTCTTTTCACATTCCTTTCTCTTATTCTCCATGCCTTATTATTTTATAAAATAACCTTTTAATTAGAATAGGGCCTTTACTAACATAACACCCCCTCATTCCTTAACATCACACATGGCCCAACAACATAACCATCCTTTCCTAATTAATATCCCTCAAACCACCAATGATTCTAATTATTAATTAAATTTCCATTTAAATTAAAAATTAAAATATACGGGTGTTACACATCCCAATTTACCGTATCATATGATTTTTGGATATCCATTTGTATCAAGCATCTTGGCGTACCCCCTTTCTTTCATAGCCCTTGATTAACTCATAAGTGAAGAGAATATGATTCTGAATTTGTTGTCCCTTCACGAATGCAGCCTGATTATTTCCCATAATCGTTTCCAGAACTTTACTCATCCTATTTGCTAGCACCTTGGATATGATTTTGTATAGAGTACTGCAGCATGCAATATGCCTGTAGTCTTTGATTCCTTTCACCCCATTGTGTTTAGGTATCAGTGTTACAATAGAAAAATTAGCATCCTTGTGAATTCTATCATTGATAAAGAAGTCTTGTACAACTTTAATTACATCAGTTCTGATAATTGGCCATGCTCTTTTGAAAAAGTACGATCCAAAGCCGTCAACACCTGGTGATTTGTCATTATCAATCCCTTTGAGAGCCATAAATATTTCCTCCTCTGTATTGGGAACAATAAGGTTTTCTTTATGTGCAGTGTTCAGTTGTGCTCCCTCTCGCATCACACTCGTATCAATTCCTTCAAGCTCACTGGATATGTTGCCCATCAGATTTCTATAGAAAGACATCACTTCGTGCTCCAGGTCTTGTTGGTTGCTCACAGATTTCAGAATTTTACTCATACTCTTGAATTGTTGCCGCGCTTTTATGGATGCATAGAAATATTTGTTGTTTCCGTCACTAAGCCGTAACCACTCAATTTTTGCATGCTGCTTCAGCATGTTGAACTCCATTTCTTGCCATTTAATCAAATCTTCAGAACATTGCTTGACCTTTTCAATCCTATTGGAATTCATTCTGTCAGTTTTAAGCTCCTCTTGTGCAGTATGCAGTACATCTCTAGCTTCTTCAATTTTCTTGATCACATCTGTTAGAGGTTTGCTAAGTTTTCTCATAATAGGTTGGAGTCTCAGCAATTTTTTCTAGACCATAGCCATAGGTCTGCCATTCATGGGAATCCTCCAATTACTACTGACAGTCTCATAAAATCTGTCTAGATCAGCCGTGCTGTTAATGAATTTGAAGTTGTTGATTCTATGTTGTATTTGTTCGTGGTTCTGCAGCAAAAGCATGGAATGATCCGAGATGCTAGGATTCGTGTTCATTAAATCAGTGTTTAAATGTTGTTGCATCCAGTCACTATTTGCCAATACTCTATCTATTCGAGAATAGATTGTATTTTCTTTTTGTTTGTTTGACCATGTGAAATAATCTCCTTTACTTTCTACTTCATAGAGCTCAACATTACTCATCATGCTCGTCAAATCAATGTATTCTCTTTCAGTAACCTCATTTCCCCCTATTCTATCCTCAACTTTAATCACATTGTTAAAGTCGCCAATAATCATCCATGGACCCTGTTGCTGGGAGTTCAATTTCTCAATATCTTGCCATAACTTTTTCCTAAGGTGCAGATGGTTTTGGGCATAGACTGCAGTCATCCAATACAAGAAATGGCCATTAGCATCCATTACCTTGCAGTGAATCATTTGGTCAGTGTTGTCAATGCATTCTATATTAATTCTATTATCATCCCAACAAACCCATAGTCTCCCATTATCATGTTTCTCATAATTGTCCAAGTATTTGCCTTTAAGCTTCAGACTACTTCTAGTTGTATCCGCCTTACTCTTTTTTACTCTTGTTTCGATCAAAATCATAATTTCCGGGTTAAGTTTTAGGAGACGGGAGCTAATCTCCCTAATCTTACTCGCTTTATTCAGCCCCCGTATATTCCAAGAAATAATCATTGAACATCATCCAGAAACACTAAGGATGTACTAGTCCCTAATGTTCTAAATAAGTTCCCATGATTAACTTTAACAGGATTAAAAATAGGAGTTTTACCACTGCTGCTACCTTTGTAATTTCCCGTGCCTCTTTTCTTCACTTCAATCCAGGAGTCTAAGATTTGTTCCTCTATCTTCTTATTTGACGACTGAGTTTCTGCAGGGGGGCTTTCTTGCTGCCTTTGCGTGATGTCCTCTGAATTGAGTATTCTTTCAGTACCGATTGTTGCCGTCTCTACCTTTTCCTGCATGTTCTTCTCTTTTGGATCCCATTTCTTAATAGTACGTCTCTGTTGTTTCCCTTCACATGTGTGTCCGATTTTATGGCATTTTGCACAATACGGAGGTCTTCATTCGTATTCCACTGGTTGCTGCATTTTCTCTCCATTTTTGTCTCTGATTGTAATTTCATGGATTATCTCTTGCGTAATATCAATTTCAACCAGAATTCTAGCATAGGAGATTCGATATCTATTCGCTGTGCATTCATCCGTCATCAAGGGGGTTCCCAAAATGCTACCAATCTTCCCTAAGCTTGTTGCACCCCATAGGTGTAGTGGTAACTAAGGTAGTTGAATCCATATCGGTATTGTGCGTAACATATCCTTCTTCAAGTTGAAATTCGGTTTCCACTCCGTGAGCAACATTGGCATATTTCGTATTGTGTATGGGCCCTTCATTAATACAGCATCTCTATCTTGGTATGAATGGAATCTCAACACAAAATAGCCCTCATTGTTGTAGTACATATCAGGTAATTTTGCAATATTGGTATCCCTCGTAATTTTATTACAATATTGGTATCCCTCGTAATTTTATTTTTTTATTTTATGCTTTGCAAGGGTTTAACTCCGACAATGTCTTATATTTTTCGAGATGATTTACCCTACACAAAATTCTCTAACCACAACAACTATTTCTTGTAGCAGTTGTTCTTAATTAATTAACCAAATTAAACATATAGATAATTTAGATAAATTGGTTGATAAAAATTAATAAGCACTATTTATTAGCAGTTAATTATTCTTAATTAATTAAAAAATTAAATTAAAAATATAAATTTAAATAAGTTATTTTTTAGAAATCGGATATTACAAAACACATCTTAACAATTTAAGTGACACAATCACAAGAACTTTATAATATCCATTTTTATTTATTTATTTCATTTTATTTTCATAATTTTATATAAATTTAGATAAGTTTGTATGATAAAAATTGATGAAAATAAAATAAAGTAATTAAATAAAAGTGAATAATATAAATTTCTTGTGATTGTGTCACTTGAAATGGTAAGGTGTGGTTGGTAATATTTCTTTTGACCAAAGTTAATGAAATAAAGTAAATGTTTATTTTATTTCTCATTTTATTTAAAAATTTACTGCATTTTTTGTTAGTTAAATGCTTTATTATTCTATAATTTCATTGATTTTTATTCAAAAGGAATTAGATATAATAGTATTCTAAATATCCATCCGAATGACACAGTCTTTTTGAACATAATAGTAACTAACCTAAATCAATCTACTAAAGTGCTACTTAAAATATCAAAATCTATAATTTTTTAAAATAAATTATCTATCATTTTATCTAAGAAAGGAATTAAGATAAGCAAAATAATAAAATTTTCCTTACACATGATTTCAGATATCAAATTTCAGATATCACAATCTCAACAAATAAATGCTCCATTGCTTTTTAACTATATATATTCTAAACATGGTGAATGGTCTTAACATACTTAGAAATTGATAATGAACAAAGAGTTACCTAAAAAAATGAGAGGAAACATAATAACAATATTGGCAAAATTGTCATTGTTAGTAACAATGATAATGTCTACTATAATGGTAAAATCAGTTGCACTTGACTATGGTGATGCATTAACCAAAAGCATTTTATTTTTTGAATGCCAAAGGTCAGGATATTTGCCACCATCTCAACGTATGACATGGAGAAAAAACTCTGCACTCAAGGATGGATCTGATATTGGTGTAAGTAAATTATCAATGTTGTTACTTAGTTTTGTTTTATTTTTTTATTTATTTTGATTATCAACATGATTTTAGGTCTTTGACACTGTTTGTTTCCTAATAAAAGAAGTCGTTGATCGTGCAGACTGTTCAAAGTTTTATTTTATGAATAACAATGTTATGTTATATATATATATATATATATATATATATATATATATATATATATATATATATATATATATATATATATATATATATATATATATATATATATATTGTAGACTTTTTACTTTCAACTTATAAGAGGATAAAAAAATACTAATATCACAACAACTTAGTTGACAACTAAAAAAATGTAAAATTTTATCTTATAATAATTTTTTTGTAGAATTTATTTTTAAACTTTTTAAATTTGATTTTTAGCGGTCTCTTTTTTTCTTTGTTAAAAATTTAATTTGCAATGATTTGTTTTTCCAAAACAGGTGCGTATGGACGGTGGATACTATGATGCCGGTGACAATGTAAAGTTTCATTTTCCTATGGCATTTACAACAACCATGCTAGCTTGGAGTGTTATAGAATTTGGAGATCTCATGGGTCCAGATTTGCAACATGCATTGGACGCAATCCGGTGGGGAACTGATTATTTCCTAAAAGCAACAAAGGATCCAAATGTCGTTATAGCACAAATCGGAGATCCAAATAAAGATCACATTTGTTGGGAACGACCAGAAGACATGGACACTTCTAGAAAAACATATGTTGTCACTACTAGTAAGCCTGGCTCGGAGGTTTCGGCCGAGATTGCGGCAGCTCTTGCAGCATCATCCATTGCATTACGCAAAAATGATGGCAGATACTCTGAAGCTCTTCTTCTCAGGGCTAAACGGGTACCATGCATTTATATTTTTTATTTTTTTATAATGTCTTTTTCTAATACCTTCTTGTTGATTAATTAAATATCTATCAATGCTATTAGGTGTTTGACTTTGCAAATAATCATCGTGGAAGTTATAATGATTCCATAGGTGATGGAGCATGCCCTTTCTACTGTGATTTCAATGGTTACATGGTATGATTTTCATGATTTTATAATTCATCATTTGGAAAATTTTATTTAAATAAGCAAGTTTTTAAAATTTTATACCGAATTAACCAACCTTCTTCCATATTTTTAATATATCCATGTTTTTTAAAAAATGGATTAAAGAGGAGATAGAAATTGAATTAGCATGTCCTATATTTTTTTAAAAATTTTCCAACTATCTATGGTAAACAGTTTTCCAGATTTGCTTACGTATTTATCTGTAAACAGTTTTTTTAAAAATCTGCAAGTAATTCAGCAGGTAACATCCAATCAGTTGGTAAAATTAAAAAAAAATAATTGGCACCGTCTTTTTAATCTTTTTTAATTATTTACCTCAAACATGGGTATATTCGAATTTATGGGGGAAGGTTGGTTAGCTTGAAATTAAAATTAAAAAATTTGGTTTTATATGTAAATTTTTTCATCATTTGTATGTAGATAAATAATATAAAACTTATTGTTTGTAATTTAGGATGAGCTGGTTTGGGGTGCTGCATGGTTGTATATGGCTTCTAATGATCAATTTTATTGGAACTTTGTAAAATCAAATATACAATCCTTAGGATCCTTCAGTGAATTTGGATGGGATTCAAAGCATGCTGGCATTAATGTACTTATTTCTGAGGTTAGTGTCACTTCTCGTTATTAGTGTAACATTCCTCTACACAACTATTTTTATATTGTTTTGTATCATGTGATGTGATGCATGTAAGAATCAATTGTAATATGACATATATGTCATGACATTTCTCAAATCTCATTTTTTAATATAAATTTTTGTAGCGCGTGATGAACGATCCGTCAAACCAAAATTCTTTCATTTCAAATGCAAACAATCTTATGTGCTCATTGTTGCCTAATTCACCGACCAAAGCGGTTACATATTCTAAAGGTAAGAGATGACACTTTCACTCAACTCCTTATGATTTTTATATTAGAATAAATACTTACCTTTATAGCTATCTTATAAGTTTAAATTACATGAATTGATTTTTCCATGTTGGTTAGGTGGACTTCTATTCAAACCTGGATCAAGTAATATGCAGCATGTAACATCATATTCATTTTTATTAATTGTTTATGCACGTTACATGCAAGTTAACCAAAAAATAGTCAATTGTGGTAATTTTGTTGTCAAACCAGCTGATCTCGTTAATCTTGCAAAAACTCAGGTAATTATTTATCAAGTATTTAGAATATAACTCCATTTCTTTTTTTATTACTGGTAAACATGCTATTTAAATTCTCTATTTTTTAAGGTGGACTATGTACTTGGAAAGAATCCTTTAGGAATGTCATACATGGTAGGATATGGACAAAAATTTCCTCAAAAATTACACCATAGAGCTTCAACAATGCCATCAATAGATGTATATCCTGAACATATAGAGTGTCATGATGGAGACAAGTATTTTGAATTACAATCACCCGATATCAATCAACTAACTGGTGCAATTGTTGGAGGACCAGCAGAGGATGATTCTTTTCAAGATTCACGTTATAATGTTCCTCAATCAGAGCCAGCTACATATATCAATGCTCCTTTTGTTGGAGTTTTGGCTTACTTCAAACAACGTAATTCAAAATATTAGTTTATGAGGATTTTATTCATGATTTTCATTTGAATTCTTATGAATAGCTTCCCACCATAATGAATTTAGTTTTTTCCTATTTGTTTGTTTACTAGTTTCTTTGTTTTAGTACTTCAATAAATCCACAGACCTATGTATATAATATCTATGATAATATATAAAGGGAAAACATCATTATGGTTTACTTTCAATTCAATTTTACCCCTAAAAACTTCTTCTTTTTTTTGGGTAGGTAGATGTGGCAACAATACTTTAGCCACGGTCAAAACTTTGTTTAGCCACAATTTTAACCACTCTTAACCAACACTTTATTTTTAGTGATTCATAGTTAAAATATCAGATTATGTAAAAGAGAATACAAATATATAGGACTCTACTTTTTATAAAAAGTAGTAATATACTGTCATACCCTAATTTTGACCCCCCCTGAGATGTCACATCATTGACATCAAATTCAAAAATGTTTCTTGATCGGTTTGGAAGCCGTGATTAAGATTTCATTCGTTCACTTATTCTTTGAAAGAAAATTTCATGCTCATGGAGGTTTTCATGCGCCATTGCCATTTGGTTCGATTTAAGAGATTTTCTTGGAAGTTGTTTCAAGATTGTTGGCCTATGGACTTATCATGGTGAAGAAGATTGGTTCATATTGATTATTTGGAAGATGGTAGAAGTTTGAAACAATTCATGGGAATTTTATCAAATTTGCAAGGAATATCTTTTTAGTCCTTTGGTTGAAAGATTATTTCAAGTGATTATTTAAAATCATGAATTCAAAGATTTCAAGTTCAATATTCAACAGTTCATGGTGGCAAGAATATGTTTCAAGACAATTTCACTCAAGAATATTCAAACATCATGTTTGGATAACAATTTTCATTCAAGATTTTAAGGGATATTCAAGCATTACAAATGATATTCTTTTACATGAAACAAGTTCTAATTTCTAAACAAATTACAAGGTTTCATCCAAAATCCAAGAATTACATCATTCCATTCATACAAAGTTCAAACAATTCTAAAGTGGAATAAAATTGGATTACAAAGAATAAAAGAAAATCCAATGCTTTCTTGAATTCTTCAATCTTCAAGTTTCCATTCTTCATTCAAGTTTCTCCATGCTTTCTTCAAAAGTCCTCATGTGACATGAAAAAGAAACATAAAAGGGTGAAATTAGCAAAAGTCAAATAAATAATTCAAAAAGCCCAAAAGCCCACATGGAAGCTATATTTTTCGAAAAAAAAAAGAAGAAAAAAAAAGAAAAAAAAAGAAAAAGTCAAAGGAAGTCAAAGAAATATATATATAACTACCACATAGAAGTTACTAACATAAGAGAAAGCTTGTCGTGGAACTTTCACTACAAGAGTTGAGAAGAAAATCTTTCCATCCCATGTGCATATTCTCCCATGTGCACAAATTTGTGGAACTTGGCTATTAAGCAAACTTAGCATTCAAGGAATTTTTGCAATGATTATTTTGGAAAGAATATTCTTTGCAATGATGAAAACTTAGTAACTAAGTGAGCTTAAAGACTAAGCTTTGGTTCCAAAATGACCAAAATTGTCCTTCATTTTTTCCTCTATATATAGAAGAGAGGCAAACCAATTATGACAGGAGGGGAAAAGGGGAGAGTTCACGGAGAAGAGGTCTGTAACTTCTATGTTACAGAGAAAATACAGAAGGAAGAAGGAGAAGAGAAACTTTCATACCTTGCTTGTTTGCTTGCTGGCAGCTTTCGATGATGGCTCTAACCTTTGAGCCTCCATAGATGACTCTTCAACATCCTCTCTGCAGGTAAGTATTTCTTCCTTCACTCTCAATATTTTCGCTAATCATTGTTGTACCTGCAGCAGTTCAACAACATCAACACAACAGCGACAATTGCGAACTAAGAAGTACAGCAATAGTTACCACTACTTGCATCAGAATTTCAGAAAGTAATCAAGGACATACCTTCAACAGAATCCGGCAAAGACCTCCTTGCCGTAGGTAAGTCGTTTCCACCTCTGTTCTCAATTTTACTGTTAATTGTTATTGTACCTGCAAAATATTCAAAACCGAAAACAGAGAGCATATGTTATTATTGCCATGTCATAAAAACCTCTTGGCACCATGAGAACGAAATTGAAGAACAAACCTTGAGTTTGTCTTCCATCAAAAGAGGCCAGAAGAAGTTTGTCTTTGTTCACTGCAAAATCGAAACAAAGAGTAAGCTATCAAATGAGCCATGGTCACAAATTGAAAAACGAATTGATTTAAAGGAGTTGTAAAAAGTGATTCGTATTACCATGAACAAGAGAGAACCGAGAGCACTCTGAGAAGTTGTTGCTATCGTTGTTCCTCGTAAGAGATAAAAAAACCCGATCGAGAGAGAACCTCGCTGTTGTTGTTTTCCGTTTCAGCGATAAAACGAGCGAGAGAATCGCTGTTTGTTGTTTACGGCGAGAGTGAGCGATTGAGACTGTGAGCTCGATAGAGAAGACGTTGTCGTTGTTTGCCGTGAGAAGAGGAAGCTGAAGGGGTTTTGTTGTTACTGTTTGATGCGAAAAAGGAGAAGGTTCTTCTCCTAAGTTTGTTTTTTCAGAAGCGTGAGAGAGAGGAGTTCGTTCTGCCTCTTGTTTGTGTTCCTTAGGGTTTTTTTAACCCAACCTTGCATCAAGAGAGAAGAGGCGGATTCGGGTCACACTGACCCGACCCGGTCCGGCCCAACCTTTCTTTTTATTTTATTATGCAGCTTTCAGTAATTGGGCTACACCCTCAATCCGGATTCACACCCCTGCCCATTACTAAGTTTCTTTTTTTTATTATTATTCATTTCTTTAATTTTCTTTTAAAGAGTTTTATAAAAAAGATTTAGTATTTTATTTTAATATAAGATATAGTTTAATTTTTCTAATCTTTATTAAAATACCAAAATATATATTAGATACATATTTTATGTTTTCTAAATATTTTCACATAAAACTACAAAAATATCTTCTCTTAGAATTAATTTTTATTCGAATTTGATATTTTCATATTATTTTGTATAGTTAATCATTTAAATTTTTATTTGATAACTGTTGCATATTACTTGAATTTTCTCACTTCATCCAAGACTTAGAGATTATTTCTCTGTTGTCTTTTGGATTTGTCTGTTTGTTTGGTCTTCCATTTGCTGTAGAAGTCCTTAAACAATTACTGGAAGGTCATAGAATGATGTAAGCTGTGAGCTTATTCGACGTTCTATTCTGCTGGTGTGGATGCTTAACATCTGTAAAGATCCTAATTTATTCCAAGCATATCACTTGAGGATCAAGGTAACACCTCAAACTCAGAAATTCAATTTCTCATTCTTCGAGGTAAGCCTAAAACTCATAAAACTGTTTTCACAACAGTAATCATTCAAAAATCACAAATCATTTTCAACTGCTTTTTATAGCCAGTACTGTAAAGTACTGGGCCTCTAATAGAGTGTAAGTCCCAAACACCTTCTCTTCTTAGCTTGTTTTCAAAACTGTATTTTCAAAATCTTCTTTCTGTTTTCAAAACATTCTTCTGGTATTTGAAGGGCATTATTCCCGGTGAAACTCTTCAGATACCTATGTGACCTTTGTCCATCTTCACTTCTTCTGTTTTCAAAAACCATTAACTGTTTATCATATATATATTCAACTGTTATCAACAAAACAACAAAAATTACTGTTGAGGCTCTGTACATACTTCTCCAAAGGCCTCCACTCCATCCAGGTTAGGCTTTACAAGCTTTCAATTTACAGTCTTTATTTAAATTACTGTCAAATATAAACTGTGCATATATTAGTTTAGAACTACGTTTGAGTATAAACCCTAGGACAGTTAAACTATATATATATATATATATATATATATATTATAGGAATATGGCCTAGGATTGAGAATGTCTTCCCGGTGAAGGCTCTTTCCTAATTAGAGATCTGTAGTTCAAACCCCCAAGATGAATTATTCCCGGTGAAACATCTTGGCAAAAACCTTAGAATCCAAAAATATAGGACACATCCACCCAAAGAGGAATTATTCCCGGTGAAACCTCTTACCCATTTGCTTAGAGCCAAAATAAGTTCAAAACTACATAGCTTTCTCTTGTGCTATAACAAGGACCCTCGATTAGCCTCTGTCATACCCCAATTTTTGACCTAAGATACCACCTCATATCATAGCATATGCATCATTTGCATCTCTAACAAATTGCATAGCCTGTGTTTGTTACTTGTGACTCAGCAGGATTTGATCAGGAAATCACTCATCAGTACAAGCAACAATCAATTAGGGTTTTGTTCTCCCTTCATCTCAAAAGAACTATCTTCATCAATAATCAACATTTGGTCCTCAGAGATTCCACTTCAACAAACTCAACAGCTTTGAATCGACTGAATTAGGGTTTTGACTGAAGGCAGCACACTCCTGACTTTTGCTCAAAATTTGACCTAATGACTTGGGACATGACCTCAAGACCCCAAGTGCATCATTTTGACCTAATCCATTGGCTCAAGACATCTCCTACACAAAGATTGATCAGACAAATCCTCAGATCAGGGTTTTGAACTATCAGGGACTGAAATCAGGGATCACATTTGGGAAACCCTAAAAATCCCCAGGAAGTCAATCAAAGGTTTCAATCATCTTCAAATAATCCCTATGACAATATCCAATGAAGATTGTGTCTCAATTCAAGATCCACAGTCATCAATTTCATCAGGTCGACAATTAGGATTTTTGACCTAATTCACTGAACAACTGACTTTTTAATCAGGACATGGTGCCACAACTCAAACCATGGCTCAATATCCTCTAATGCTTCAATGTGATCCATTCATACCATTCATTTGATGAGGGTAGCCTGTTTCATTTGAAATCTCCAGAAACGCGATTCGTCTGAAAAAGTCAATTGTACAAGATCGCCATTGACTTTTGGGGAATTTTGGTCAACCATGACTTTTGAAGTTTTAAATCATCAATATATGATATGAGAAGTCATTTGATCAAGAAAAATCAAGAAAATCAATCAAGAATCAAAAAGTCAAAAGTTTGACTTTCATACTTAGAAAATTTTTCTAAGTGTTTTTCATGGTTTTTTCCAAACTTTGGAGGGGAATAACTCAAAATTTCACCTACAAACTGAAAAAAACTTCCAACATGAAAGTTGTAGATTTTGATCCAATAAACAACTTTGACACATATAAATTTTTTCCATAAGATCAACCATTTAAGAGATATGGAGCTTCAAAGTTGGCATCTTTGGAAAATTTCACTTGAAACTTCATTTTTCTCAAAGTTCATGGATCTTTTTCACCCACTTCCTTAAGGATCTTGAAGAAACTTTCAACTAGGGTTTTGAAGTGTGTAATATGAGCTTTCCAAAATGTCCAAGAGCATGAAAAAATATGGAGTGTAGCTATGGTTTTGAATTTTGCAATTAGAGGTCATTATGCATGAAATTACAAGCCATTTTCACTAAGTTCAATACTATATGGCCTATAATTCAAGCAATGACACACAAAAGCAATGATTGAATGATATTTTCTGATTTGAGATCAGAATGGAAAGAGATAAGAAGCTTGGCCAAAATAACCATGGTTTAGTTACTTTAACCATTTGCATTTAATGTGAAAGATTCCATTTTATCTCTTAAGCCAAGTCATCATTCTTGATCAACTTGCAAGAGCTTTGTATTCAGAAACTTTGGCCTATAAATAGAGGTCATTTCCACTCTTCAATTCACACCAAAACCTCATAATCATAGGTTTTCTCTCTTCTTTCTTAAGTTGCAAGTTTCATGAGTTTCAAAGAGGGAGAATTGCAATTTCCATCTCTTGCAATTTCTGGCCAAAGTGAGGGTTCTAACATCTCATAAACATCAAATGTGATGTGTTTGATCCATCCACACACCCCAAAAACACCTAAATCTCAGAATCACTCTTCAACCACCATGTTTGCATAAAGAGAGCCTTATCATGCCAAAATTCACACTAGCCCATATCTGTCCAAGTTAATCATCCAAACACATTCCATATATATCATATATGAGCTATACCAATCATCATCCATGATCTGAAACACCTCCATCATCAAATTCGATCCTCACTCCAAGCAACTGCAGATCGGGTCTCATGGCTATGCTCAGATGAATTCAGTTCACTCCAAGCATCCAGACATGTTCCATAATCATCATTGAAGCTATCCAGATCATTGCAAAGCATCTGTAACACCTCTACTGAAGAATTCAATCTCCACTTTGTCCGTTTTTGAAGGTAAGCCTCATGAACTTCAAACTCATACTTGCACGCATCATAAATGAAATGTGAGCATACCATCTTGTTTCTGCACCTATGAGGATCATTAACCCTCAATCAATTGCATCTTAACTTGCACATACACGATTTTAGAATGAATCATAGAATTAGGGTTCTTCGTGTTCATCAGAGAATCAATGGCCTTAGGGTTAAAATAAATGAAATTAAATGCTATCATCATGTTCCTCGTCCAAAACCGAGCAAGATAGACCCTTTACTTGATCAATTTGGTTCAGTTTCAAGAATTTTCAAAATCAAATGGGGATGGTGTTCTTGGCGCCATTTTCTGTTCAGAAATTTCAAATGTTAATTTTCAAATATAATTAAATGGAGTTGTTATAGTAACAAGCTGCGCGCGCAGCTGGGTTGGCAAGTGTTTTGGCTGGTGAACACAAGGGCGTGGGTTCAAGTCTTAGTGAAGACAAAACCATTTTTTTAATCACTTATTTTGTTCATTTTTTTCACAAATTCATCCTTTAATTTAACCAATCAAATCAACTTATTTTTGATTCATTTTTTACACACCTCTTATTTAATATACATATTTTGACAATATAAAAAAAAATCACAAAAAAAGATTTATTTAATATGCTTTTAATTAGGTTTAAAATGATACATTTTTAAGTGTTTTTAAATACTTTAAATATTGTTTTTCATTTAATTTTTAACCTAATCACTTGTAAATATTTTTTGTGATCAAACCCTAATCATTTAGGTCTTAATTGAGTATTAAAACTTGTTTTAACTTAATTAAGTTGTTTTCTTTCAAATTCAAATCGTTTTAAGACGAGCAATCGCGATTCTTTTTCAAAACGATAAACCACTTCTTTTTTTAAATCCTTTTTGATTAATCAATCGATTTTCAAAATGAAGTGGGGCCTCTCGAATATTAGAGAGTGTAAGTCCCATTTCTTTTCTTTTTGTACAGTTTTCAAAACAATAAAACTTCTTCAAAACAAAATCTTTTCCAAACAATTTTCAAATCATTTTCAAAACAACAAAACTTCAAAGAAACAAAACTTTTCAAAAATACCATGGGCCTCCATGTAAGTATAAGTCCCAAGCCCCTTTTGTACATACCCATTCCAGTACATGAAATTAGGTATTTCATTGTACGCCTTTTGTACATATCTCAATCAATTTGTTTTTAACTTTGAATAACAAACCAAAAATGAAGGTTTTCTTTAAATCTTCCCAAAAATATGTTAGAACAAGATTTGTTCTGATCAATTATCTTAGTTTTGATGATAACAATAATATGAATTTTGCTTAAGATAATATGGTACTCTAATCCAATGCAATTTCCTTTTCAGGAAATATATATAAAGAGTACGCATAATTCAGCGCTCAGAAGCTTTGTCTCAAAGGGTTCAGCATGCAACATCAGAACATGGTCTGGCAAGACATCAGAAGATGGTCGAAGCAGAATCAGAACATGGGTCTATGGAAGCATCAGAAGAACAAGAGATCAGAAGCACTGAAGCTCAGAAGATGGTATCACGCTCAGAAGCACTTCAAGGTCAGAAGATCAGAAGATGCTATGCACCAAGCTGTTTGACTCTGATGATATTCAAACGTTGTATTCACAAACATCAGATCAGAAGAAAGTACAAGTGGCAAGCTACGCTGACTGACAAAAGGAACGTTAAAAGCTATTAAAGGCTACGTCAGTAGACACAGCGTGAACAAGGCTCGAGGTAGTTGACAAAAGCGTATAACATTAAATGCGATGCTGTACGGAACACGCAAAGCATTAAATGCATTCAACGGTCATCTTCTCCAACGCCTATAAATATGAAGTTCTGATGAGAAGCAAGGTTAACGATTCTGCACCAAAACAACTTATATCAAACTTGCTGAAACGCTGTTCAAATCAAAACTCAGAATCTTCATCTTTATCAAAGCTCACTACATTGCTGTTGTAATATATTAGTGAGATTAAGCTTAAACGATTAAGAGAAATATCACAGTTGTGATTATCGCTTTTAAGAAGCATTTGTAAACTCTTGAATTGATTACATTAAGTTGTAAGGAACTAGAGTGATCGGTTGATCAGAATACTCTAGGAAGTCTTAGGAGTGAACTAAGCAAGTTGTAACTAGAGTGATCGTGTTGATCAGTAGACTCTAGAAAAGTCTTAGAGGGTATCTAAGCAGTTGTTCCTGGAGTGATCAGTGTGTGATCAGAAGACTCTGGAAGACTTAGTTGCGGACTAAGTGGAAAACCATTGTAATCCGTGCGATTAGTGGATTAAATCCTCAGTTGAGGTAAATCATCTCTGCGGGGGTGGACTGGAGTAGTTTAGTTAACAACGAACCAGGATAAAAATAACTGTGCAATTTATTTTTATCTGTCAAGTTTTTAAAGCTACACTTATTCAAACCCCCCCTTTCTAAGTGTTTTTCTATCCTTCAAAATATACCATGGGCCTCCATGTAGGTATAAGTCCCAAGCCCTTTTGTAAAAACCTGTTTACATAGCTCTGAATAAACTCAACGGGCCTTTCCCCGAGTATGAGTCCCGAGCCCCCGTGTATACAAACGGATCATGCTTACAGGTATATTTCCTTCATAAACTCCATTATATACACACACTCTGTCATATATATAATTGTTCATACCTGTTCATGTTTGTTCATACTTGTTCATGTTTGTTCATATGTGTGATATGTGTGCTTGTTCAACTTAGTACAACACTAGGTTCCCCATAGCCTCCTATTGGGCTTCGTGCAAAGAATCTCCCTAGTTTAGGTTAGGACATAGAGTATGGTTTCTCGGTGAAATCGCTCTAAGAGCTCAAACCAACTATACCATGCCTCCCCTTGGGCTTTGTACAAACGAGTGACCCTCCCATAGCCTCCTCTTGGGCTTACAATGCAAGGACCCTGGATTGTCCCTCCCATAGCCTCCTCTTGGGCTTACAATGCAAGGACCCTCGGATAGCCTCCTCTTGGGCTTCGTACAAGGACCCACGGGCTTCTTATAAGCATCCCCAATATCCAAATCAAATACCCTAGGAGATTAGACATTTATCATCTCTATGATAGGAGTATCTCTTCTATATCATCACAAACAATCAATCAATCAAACTTTTTTGCCACAAGGCTGGCTAATCAATCAAACTTCTTTTTTGCCACAAGGCTGGCTAATCAATCAAACCGTTTTGCCACCGTACTGGCTGATTAATCAAAGTTTTTGTCACAAGGCTGACTTCATTGAAACTTTTGCCACAAGGCTGGCTGATTAATCAAAGTTTTTGTCACAAGGCTGACTTCATTGAAACTTTTGCCACAAGGCTGGTTAAACAAAAACATCTTTATCATTCTAAGCACCCTAAGTGGCATGGCCCCGGGCTTATAATGAAAAGATTTTCAAACAAAAACAAACAGATGTATGTGATGATATAGATTAGATACATCGAACATTTAGATGACATTTGTCTCTTTTCCTTTGCTTCCACTAGCATAAGTGGGAACTACGATTGCTCTGACTTTCTCAACATCCCTTTGAGAATACGTAGGCACAAGGTCGATCCTTGGCGAGCAAAACAAAACAAAAAAACCACTCAAACCTTAGCACCCGTAGACCCCGAGCTACAGATGCTCTGATTCCCTCTAAGGGATATGTATGCAGAGGATCGCGATGATCTTTGCGAGCATAATCAAACAAACACCTTAGGTCCCACCTCATTCTCACAAGAACCTCCACCATAACAAGAATGGAATAAACAAAACAAAGAAACCTATAGAGTACTATAGATACGTTGGGTGCTAATACCTTCCCTTCGTATAACCAACCCTCTTACCCAAGATCTCTCCCCCCACTTTTAGGTTATTGCAGCTTTTTTCCTTTTCCTCTTTTGGAAACAATAAAAAGTTTGGTCGGTACAAAAGAAAAATCATTTTTTTGAGCACTCGAGCCCAAAGAAGGCATCAGGTGTCTCATCCCGAAAAAAGAACAAACGATTTTTTGCCCGCGACAGAAAAATGGCGACTCTGCTGGGGACCATCTTTTTATTGTTTCCAAAGAAAGGGTCATTTCTATTTGTTATGTTTTTATTTTATTCTTGTTACATGTGTGGTTCCTTGGTTCTGCTACATCTGTGGTTCTGTTACAAGTAATACATTATGGACAAATCCTAACCCGGATTAAGTACACATAAGAATTAGGTGGAGGGTATAGTCATGTATGGCATACAAGGAGTTAGTCCTTAAAAAGTCAGCATGAGAATCCTTCCGCTCAGTGGAGGTTCCTTGTTTGTAGTACATGTTTAGCAAGTTCAGTTGTGAAGACATTATTGCTTTCATTGAACTGTAGAAGCTGAGTTGGCTGTAGAACCCATAACCCATCCTGGCCTTATTAGGACGTGGTGCAGAAACGATCCAGGTGAAGACTTGAATAGTTGTCATGCGGAGAACCACACTCAGACGAGTTTTTCTTGAGAATATTTCTAGCTCACAAGTTCAGTTGTGCAAGCCGGTAATATCCGAAAGAAAAATGTAGACTCTGACGTATCAGTAGAACATGTTGTGCAGGTGATTAACCCCTAGTACTATCCCATGTTTGGTTCTCTGACCTCATGCTCGTGACGCTGGACCTTTGAACCTATGTATACTATGTTTGAGTTACCATGTTTGTAGTACCATGTTTGCGTTACCATGTTTGAACTACCATGTTTGCTTTACCATGTTTGAATATGTGGCATCCACGCATCCATGCATTCATACATTCAAAAAAATCCATCTTTTTCCATAAAAGCATGATTTTTCCAAAAAAATTTTAGAGAATTTCCTTTGCAAACATTATAGGATTAAGTTATGGAGTGGGTAAAAAGGCATACCAAAAAGTACGATTTCAAAATGCCTAATGTGGAAAGACTGAAAGAGTTAGCATCTTCTGTACAAGATCCTTCTGATTTTAGGAAAAGCCATGGAAAGCTTTTGCCTATCTTGAACACTCATGTTGATGAAGGACTTCTCAAAACTCTGGTTCAGTTCTATGATCCCGTCTACCGGTGTTTCACCTTTCCAGACTATCAGTTGGTACCAACCTTGGAAGAATATGCCGATCTTTCCTGTATCTGACAAAATACCTTTCAATGGTTTGGAAGCCATTCCTAAGTCACCAGTCATTGCAGCAAGTATCCACTTGAAGAAATCTGAAATAGAAAGTAATTGGACTACCAAAGGAAACTTTCCGGGTTTGACTTCGCAGTTTCTAATAAAGAAAGCCTTTGATTTCATCGAAACTGGTAGCATGATAGCTTTTGAAGCTGTACTAGCCTTGCTCATCTATGGGTTGGTTCTGTTTCCCAACGTCAACGACTTTGTTGATGTCAATGCCATAAAGATCTTTCTGATTGGAAATCCTGTTCCGATTTTGCTTGGTGACACGTATTTCTCTATTCATCATAGGAATCGCCAAGGCGGTGGAATCATTGTATGTTGTGCACCTCTTTTGTACAAATGGATTGTTTCACACTTACCTAAGTCTCCTATTTTCACGGAAAACCGAGAAGGCTTACGTTGGCCTCGAAGACTTATGTCTCTTACTAATAATGATATTCATTGGTATACCTTGGCTCGCTGTGGTACAGAAACCATTGATAGTTGTGGAGAGTTCGCTAATGTACCTCTCATTGGCACACAAGGAGGAATTAACTACAATCCGGTCCTAGCCCGACGACAACTCGGGTATGCAAATTCAGCTAAACCCATTGGTCTCGCAGTGGAAAACTACTTTTACCGAGAAGGGGAGGATCCTCAAAGGTTGAAGACAAGAATGGTAAGAGCTTGGTACGACGTCCGAAGAAAAGAAAAAGGTGGGGAAAGAAACTGCATTGCTACAAACGCCTATACCTGTTGGGTAAAGAAAAGAGCAAAGGAGTTTCAAATGCCTTATGATTATGAAAAACCCATGTTCCCTGCGGTGTCTCAACTACCCAACATTCCATTTGACACTACGGAAGAATACCAAGAGATTTTAGCCAAGATGAGGTTAGAAAAAGACGCTTGGGAAGAAAAGTTTCGTAAAACTGATGAGGAAAACAGAAAGTTGAAGAAAAGAGTGAAAGATCACGAAGAAACTCTTTATTATCAAGATGGTTGGCTCATGAGTAAAGATGAGAAGATCCGTCAGAAAGATGCTGCAATCAGAAGATACATCAAAGAAAGCAAGAAGAATCATGAAGCCTCGACAAGCAACGCTCCGACTCCTGATGATTGGAAGAATGTTGTCGACAAACTGAGGACCGAAAAGGCCGAGTTGAAAGCTTACTATGGGAAAGAAATCATGAAGCTCAAGCTGCACAATGCATTTGGTTCTTCGTCTGATGAAGATGTTTAGGATTTGTTTAGCTTTTTTATTTATCATTTGCTTTTGTAAGGAGCTACGCTCCAATGTTGTAACATTTCTCATTATTGCAATAAAAAATGAATGAATAAAAGAATTGTTTGTGTTCAAATGTTTGCAAGGAAATAATCTTTAAAATAATTGGAAAAATCATAAATTTCTTTTTGCATACATCATTCTGCATATCGAGTCTGTTGTATAGAGTCTCATCTTTTGGATCTTTCTCCATTAGATCATCAAGCTGTCGCGTCTCAAAGTTTCTCGACCGCGCTCGCAATCAGATCACAGATACAATACTCGTTCAAATAGAAGAAGAGTAATGGAACACTCTGAACAAGAGAATATTGAGCTCCGTGGTACGGTGACCACCCTTCAGGAAAAGTTGGAAAGTCTCACTACTCTGGTTGACTCTTTAATGGCCGCACAGAATCAGCCGCCGCCACCTAACAGTCAAGCAACGGTAACATCTGAAGTCACTACTCCAGTTTCTACAGTTGCATTCGGCATTCCATCTTTCTCCATGCCAGAAGGTTGGGGCACGCCTTTCAGCTTTGGTACAGGTTTCCGCCATAATTTCTCTGGGGTTCAAACAACCACAACTGAAGCGCCTGCTGCACAAGGTTCGGCGTTTATTCCACATTCAGGGGTAACTTTTTCCCAAATCACTATGGCACTTTCTCAACCCACTATGACAGTTCCGACCCCTACGGTTCACACTGTTCCTTATGATGGCAATGAGATTTATCATGATCAAGGTGATAGCACAAATCCGCGTAATCTTGTGGGAGATCTCCAAGAGCAGTTTAACAAGATTCAATTGGAAGTCAAGGCTATTCGTGGGAAAGATTTGTTTGGAAAGAATGCCCAGGAGCTATGTTTGGTTCCCAGTGTACAAATACCGGCTAAATTCAAGGTCCCTGACTTTGAGAAGTACAAAGGTAGTTCTTGTCCACAAAGTCATCTCGTAATGTATGCCAGGAAGATGTCTACTTATGCAGATAATCATCAATTGCTTATCCATTACTTTCAAGACAGTTTGACTGGTGCCGCACTGAAGTGGTACACAGGCTTGGATAGCACTAATATTCGAACATTCAATGACCTAGGTGAGGCCTTTGTCTGACAATACAAATACAACTCGGATATGGCTCCAGACAGAGATCAGCTTCGGTCCATGGCTCAGAAAGATCATGAAGCTTTCAAAGAGTATGCCCAACGATGGAGAGAAACTGCTGCTCAAATTAATCCACCGTTAAAAGAGAAAGAGATGACAAAGATCTTCTTGAATACTCTCGGTCCGTTTTATTATGAACGCATGATTGCTAGTGCTCCAAGTGATTTCACCGAAATGGTAAACATGGGGATGCGTCTAGAAGAAGGAGTCCGAACCGGACGTCTGACTAAAGAAGGTGGATCTTCAAGCGGAACCAAAAAGTTCGGAAGTGGTTTCCCAAAAAAGAAAGAACAAAGTGTTGACATGGTGTCCCAAGGGAGGCCAAGAGGAAACGTCAATCGTCAACGACAGATTGCTGCTGTCACACCAGTCGTTAATACAGCACCGAATCCGGGATATGCTCCACAGTTTCAACAACAACAGCCTCGACAACAGGCTTAGCAGTTGAACAATAATCAGAATCGTGTACAAAGAGCTCCACAGTTTGATCCGATTCCAATGACCTACACAGAGTTGTACCCTGCTTTGATTGAAAGAGGTCTTGTTCAAACTAAAGCACCACCACCAGTACCTGAGAAACTTCCATGGTGGTACAAGGCTGAGGTATCATGCCCTTATCATCAAGGAGCACCTGGCCATGATCTTGAGCATTGCATAGCCTTGAAATATGAAGTTCAGAGGTTGGTTAAATCTAATCTCCTCTCATTCAGAAATTTGAATCCAAATGTGCAAGCAAATCCACTGCCCAATCATGGAGGGCATGTTGTAAACATGGTGTATGGATGTCCTGGTCCATACCGAGTCTATAATATCAATTACTCAAGAGCCGATTTGGTACAAATGCACGCCACTCTTTGTCGAGGGCCGAATTTTCGCCAGCATCACTACGGTTCCTGTAGCATATGTTGTGTAGATCCTCACGGATGTTCGATTGTGAGAAGAGATCTCCAAGTTCTGTTGGATAATGGTACTCTTCAGATCTACAGAAATAGGGATGAAAATGAAGTTAACATGATAGGATGTTATCCGCATGAGCTTTTAGTCTCAGATATCAACTCGGAAATGCCTAAAGTTAACGTCATCGTTCCTCATTTCAACATGCCTGAGCGCATAGAAGTTACTTACAACAAGCCAAAGGTTCCTGTTGCTCCTTTGATCATCTGTCTACCTGGACCTGTTCCTTATGACTCTGATAAGGCAGTTCCATACAACTATAATGCTACAATGATAAAGAATGGACAAGAAGTTCCTTTACCTACTCTTTCATCTGTTGTGAACATCGCTGATGTGAGTCGAGTAACAAGAAGTGGACGTGTGTATACTCCACTACCTCCAAAGCAACCTGTTGCTCCTGCAACCGGACAAAATCCTGTTAATACACCAGTGGGGAATCCTGTGGAAACTCCCGTCAGTAATACAAACACTGATATTGGTCAATCCAGTGGAACCAATGTCAATCCAGATTTTGATGAAATTTTGAAGCTTATCAAAAGAAGTGAATACAAGATTGTGGATCAGCTTATGCAGACTCCTTCAAAAATCTCAATACTTTCATTGCTGTTAAACTCAGAAGCCCACAGGGAAGCCCTGATGAAGGTCTTGGATCAGGCTTTTGTAGATCATGATGTGACTGTTGACCATTTTGATGGGATAATAGCCAACATAACTGCTTGCAACAATTTAAGCTTCTGTGATGAAGAACTCCCCGAGGAGGGCAGAAATCACAATCTTGCTTTGCACATTTCTATGAACTGTCAGTCAGACTCTTTGTCCAATGTGTTGGTAGACACCGGATCTTCCTTGAATGTGATGCCAAAGACGACTCTTGCTCGCTTGTCTTACCAAGGAATGCCTATGAAGTTCAGTGGTGTAGTTGTCAAAGCATTTGATGGATCGCGAAAATCGGTTATTGGCGAAGTCAACCTTCCCATGACAATTGGTCCACATACATTTCAAATCACCTTCCAGGTCATGGACATTCAAGCTGCTTATAGCTGTCTGTTAGGACGACCATGGATCCATGAAGCAGGGGCAGTAACTTCTACGCTCCATCAAAAGTTAAAATTTGTAACAAATGGAAAATTGGTAACAATAAGTGGAGAACAAGCCTTAATGGTGAGCCATTTGTCCAATTTCCCTTTCATTGGTGCTGATAATGTGGAAGGAACTCAGTTCCAAGGTCTCTCTTTAGAAGACGAGTCTTCCAAAAAGAAAGCATCAATCTCTTCTTACAAAGAGGCAGTAAAAGTAGTGAAAGAGGGAACTACCACTGGCTGGGGGCAAGTTGTGATCCCGACCAAGAATGAAACTAGAGCAGGACTCGGATGTTCACCAACATTCTCAAACTACACCAAGAAGGATGAAACCCTTCGACCGATCAAAGAAACATTCATTAGTGGAGGGTTCCTTAATCCAATTCCTCAGGAGGTTAATGTCCTTATCGAAGAATGCATCGAAGAAGGTCTACCTGATCCTGAAGAAGAATGGAAATGTTATCTCAATGACTCGGGATATATATCTCAGGAAGAACCATATCCTCCTTCGGAGAAACCCAAAGGCAAAGAAATTCCACCTATTCCTGCAGAGGTCTGGGACACCTTGGGACAACCAAGTGGAAAATTTGATTATATGGTGAAATATACTGCACCTGAAAGTTCAAAGATTGCGATTGAGGATATCCAACCAACTGGATGGGGAGATTCCTTTGAATATAATAGTCAACCAGAAGAGGCTTATCAGCCCTGTCAATTTTCTCAGCAGCCTGAAATTACTGAAGATTTCGGCTTCAATGCATCCGCCAAGATTTATAATCCTAAAGATGATTATTATCACATAAATGCCATTTTTGAAGATGAAGGGGAAGATGGTCCCGCAACTGACTCAGAAAGTGTCTCTGACAATGAGTCTCTTCATCCTGGAGACTGGGAAATACTTCCTGAAAATTCTGAAGATTGTGACTCGTCTTACGCTCTTCAAGAAGTAGAAGAAGACCGTTTCAACTCTACAAAGAACAAGGTTGACAAACCAGGACCTTCAAATCCTGCTCGACCAGCGGTCAATGTCAATACTGAAGATAATTCTGAGGAGAATTTTCCTGAATACATAATACACAGAGGAGTTCGTTGCTACTGGAAAGCTGTCGATGTTCCGAATGTTGTTCGCCGCTCAAAGTAATCACCTCGCTGTTATTTTGACCTCCTGCCTTGCCCAAAGCAGAGAGATGTTTTATAGGGCTTTGCTTTTAAATGTTCCGCCCAAATAACTTTGTGTATAGGGCTTTGTTTTAAAAGTTTCCCTCTTTGTCCTGCCCAAGACAAATGAGTTTGTGTTTAGGGCTTTGTTTCAAAAATGAATCATAAATAAAGTGTCATTTTGAATTCCCTACATTATATGTTTTATTTTTTGCTTTTTTTTCTGGAAATGGTAATCCTAAAAAACCAAAATAAAAAAAAATAATAATAAAAAAAAACTTTTCAAAAAAATCTGCATACACTCCTGCATTCATAAATTTTCTGAAATAAATATAAATCATATGTGCAGATTAACTATTGATAAACCCATTGAATGCAATAACCCTATGCCCTCTCCCAACTTTGAGTTTCCTGTGTTCGAAGCCGAAGAAGAGGAAGAAGAGGAGATCCCGGACGAGATCTCTCGATTACTTAAGCACGAGGAAAGAGCCATTCTTCCTCACAAAGAGCCTTTAGAGAAAATCAACTTGGGTTCTGAAGAAGACAAAAAAGAAGTGACCATTGGATCGCTGCTTGATGCTGATGTCAAGAGTAAGTTGACAAACCTTCTCAAAGAATATGTTGACGTGTTTGCCTGGTCCTACCAAGACATGCCTGGGTTGGATACCAATATTGTGCAGCATTACTTGCCATTGAAGCCAGAATGTCCGCCAGTTAAGCAGAAATTGCGAAGGACTCACCCTGATATGGCTAACAAGATCAAAGTGGAGGTTCAAAAGCAACTCGACGCAGGTTTTCTAGTCACCTCTGAGTATCCTCAATGGTTGGCCAACATAGTGCCAGTTCCGAAGAAAGATGGCAAAGTCAGAATGTGTGTTGACTACCGTGACCTGAATAAGGCCAGTCCAAAAGATGACTTTCCCTTACCACATATCGACATGCTGGTTGATAACACCGCTAAGTTCAACGTCTTTTCCTTCATGGACGGGTTCTCCAGTTATAATCAGATCAAGATGGCTCCTGAAGATATGGAGAAGACATCTTTCATCACCCCATGGGGTACCTTTTGCTACAAAGTGATGCCGTTTGGACTAAAGAATGCAGGCGCAACTTACCAAAGGGCAATGACTACTCTCTTTCATGACATGATGCATAAAGAAATTGAAGTTTATGTGGACGACATGATAGCCAAGTCCAGCACAGAAAAAGAACATATTGAATACCTTTTGAAGTTGTTTCAACGACTAAGGAAATATCAGCTTCGCTTGAATCCTAACAAATGTACTTTTGGGGTTAGATCTGGAAAACTCTTGGGTTTCATTATCAGCCAAAGAGGTATTGAAGTAGATCCCGACAAAGTCAGAGCTATTCAAGAGATGCCTGCACCAAAGACTGAAAAGCAAGTAAGAGGATTTCTCGGACGATTGAACTATATCTCCAGATTTATCTCCCAAATGACTGCTACTTGTGGGCCAATTTTCAAGCTTCTCCGCAAAAATCAAGGGGTTGTATGGACTGAAGATTGCCAGAAAGCGTTTGACAGTATCAAAGAGTACCTGTTAAAACCACCAATATTGATTCCTCCAGTTGAAGGAAGACCATTAATCATGTATCTTACTGTGTTAGAAGAATCCATGGGTTGTATGCTTGGACAGCAAGATGAAACCGGTAAGAAGGAGCATGCCATCTATTACTTGAGTAAGAAATTCACAGATTGTGAGTCTCGTTACTCCATGCTCGAAAAAACATGTTGTGCTTTGGCCTGGGCTTCAAAACGTCTCCGCCAATACATGATCAACAATACTACTTGGTTAATCTCCAAAATGGATCCGATCAAGTACGTCTTTGAAAAGCCTGCCTTAACAGGAAGGATTGCCCGATGGCAAATGCTGTTATCCGAGTATGACATTGAATACCGTGCTCAAAAAGCGGTCAAAGGAAGCATTCTCGCCGATCACTTGGCGCATCAACCAATTAATGAATATCAATCTCTCAAGTTTGACTTTCCTGATGAAGATGTCTTGTACTTGAAAATGAAAGATTGTGACGAACCATTACCTGAAGAAGGTCCTGATCCTGGATCAAGATGGGGCCTAATTTTTGATGGAGCAGTAAACGCTTTTGGCAATGGAATTGGGGAAATCATCATCACTCCCAAGGGTACTCATATCCCGTTCTCCGCCAGATTGCTATTTGATTGCACCAACAACATCGCAGAATATGAAGCTTGTATCATGGGTCTCGAAGAAGCCATTGATTTAAGGATCAAGATCCTAGACATATATGGAGATTCAGCCCTCGTGATCAACCAAATCAAAGACAAATGGGAAACTTACCACCCTGGCTTGATTCCTTACAGAGATTATGCAAGACGTCTGTTGACTTTCTTCAACAAGGTTGAGTTGCATCATATACCTCGAGATCAGAATCGAATGGCAGATGCCTTGGCTACTCTATCTTCCATGTTCAAAGTCAATCATTGGAACGATATGCCTACAGTCAGAATTACACGCCTTGAAAGGCCCGCCTATGTGTTTGCAACTGAAGCAGTCATCGATGATAAACCGTGGTTTCACGACATCAAACGCTTCCTTCAAACTCAAGAGTACCCACTTGGGGCATCAAGCAAAGATAAGAAAACTCTAAGAAGACTTTCTAGCAGTTTCTTCCTGAACGGAGATGTGCTATACAAAAGAAACTTCGACATGGTTTTACTCAGATGCGTGGATAGACACGAAGCAGACATGTTAATGCATGAAGTGCATGAAGGGTCCTTTGGAACTCATTCAAATGGGCATGCAATGTCCAAAAAGATGTTAAGAGCAGGATACTATTGGTTGACAATGGAATCAGACTGTTACAAACACGTGAAGAGATGTCACAAGTGCCAGATCTACGCAGATAAGATCCATGTGCCACCGACTCTACTCAACGTTCTCTCATCTCCATGGCCTTTCTCCATGTGGGGTATTGACATGATTGGAATGATCGAGCCGAAAGCTTCAAACGGTCATCGTTTCATCTTGGTAGCAATTGATTACTTCACCAAATGGGTCGAAGCAGCATCTTACGCCAATGTTACAAGACAAGTGGTTGTGAGGTTTATCAAGAATAACATCATTTGCCGATATGGTGTTCCCAGCAAGATCATTACTGACAATGGTTCAAACTTGAACAACAAGATGATGAAAGAATTATGTGAGGAATTCAAGATTGAGCATCATAACTCTTCTCCTTACAGACCAAAAATGAACGGCGCCGTTGAAGCTGCCAACAAGAACATTAAGAAGATCGTCCAGAAAATGGTCGTCACTTACAAAGACTGGCATGAAATGCTGCCATTTGCTTTACATGGGTATCGTACTTCAGTGCGTACTTCAACAGGGGCAACTCCCTTTTCTCTAGTATACGGCATGGAAGCTGTGCTCCCCGTAGAAGTTGAAATCCCATCAATGAGAGTCCTCATGGAAACTAAGTTATCAGAGGCTGAATGGTGTCAAAGCAGATACGATCAGTTAAACTTAATCGAAGAGAAACGTATGACTGCTCTATGCCATGGACAGTTATACCAAGCAAGGATGAAACAAGCCTTCAACAAAAAGGTTCGACCTCGTGAATTTCAAGAAGGCGACCTCGTGCTTAAAAAGATCTTGTCTTTTCAACCAGATTCTAGGGGCAAATGGTCTCCTAATTATGAAGGCCCGTATGTTGTCAAAAGAACATTTTCTGGCGGCGCCATGATTCTTGCAACCATGGATGGTGATGAACTCCCACATCCTGTGAATGCTGATGTAGTCAAGAAATACTTTGTCTAAAAAATACAAAAGAACAGCTCGGTAAGTCGAAAACCCGCAAAGGGCGACTTAGGCAAAAATGAGCGTCTCGGTGGACTGAAAACCCGAAAGGGCGGTCCAGGCAAAAATTAGAGACAAAAACAGAAAAAATTCATCCTGGTAGATTGAAAACCTGAAAGGGCAATCTAGGCAAAAATTAGGGATTTATGACAAAGTAACTGCATCAGTCTGTACTTCGTCACCTGAGGAGTCTGTACTTCATCAAAGGATCTTCAAACAAATCATTGCCAATCTGAAGCAACAAGCACAGTTGGAACTCAAAGTTGTTAGGGGAAATAGTGGTTATTGCTTTCAATGTAGCCTTTTCCGCATAATTACCATTTCCAACTTTTGTAAATACTCCATGGAATCACGCCTTTAGCTGATTACCATCCTATTAAATAAATTTGAGCCTTGTGCCCACTTGTTTGCAATCTCTAATTTCTTTTAGCTTGCAAAATGACGCTTTAATTGGGTTATTCGCTTTTGAAACAAAAAGAAAAAAAAAGTTTTAAATGAATTTACTTTTCTTTTTCAAAATAAAAGCGAAACTTTCCTTTGAGTTGTGAACAACAGAAGGAACATCAACAACTATCTCCATAGGATGAACCAAAGATTATCCTTCAGAATTGTTTGTTTTCCCAAAAAGAAGATGATGAGACAACGGTATTCTTGTCCCAGAAAAGAATTCTTGAAGCAATTACCCCTCGAGGTGAAGAAGCTCTTCTATCCCCAGTGAAGAAGCTCTTCTATCCCCAGCGAAGAAGCTCTTCTATCCCCAGTGTCGAAGATTTTCCATCTCCAGTAAAGAAGATTTTTCCATCTCAGTGAGAAAAAGATGCTTATCTTCCCCAGAGAAGATTAAAACATGCAGCACCATTCATCACCCGTGCTATCTACACCGTGTTGAAGAACATCTGCCAAGTATCTGGTTGTATTGCGACGTCGGTCCTTCTCCAGTATATACTTCTTTGTCTGTCAGTATTGTCAACATGCATGCGACATTCATGACATTCATCATTCATACATATTTGCATCATTTATGCATTCTTGCATTTTTTAATGATTGCTTCGAAATCATTCATTCAGGATATATTCATCCTCAAAAAAAAAAAAAAAAAAAAAAAAAAGAAAGAAAGAAAAAGAGGAAAAGAAACAGATATGGGCGTGTCATCTCTCCAAATAGGTTGTCACCCATAAGCAGAAAGAACATCTTCTTTCTCCAGTTCCCCACTGAGATCATTCCTCGTGGAAGAAGGTTGCTTCAGTTTCTCCTCTCAAAACAAAGGAGAAAATCCCCATTTGAGTTCATTCCTCATGGGAACAAAGTCTTGTTTGACTGTTTCTTTCCAATTCATTCATGGTTAGAACTTTGTCTTTACCAAAAATTTAAATTCCGATTCTCCAAATAGAGTCAAGAAAAAAAATAGGACCATAAGCAATAGCCTCATCATCTGAGCAGCTTATGTCTCTTTCAAAAGCTTTTTCCTCTCAAGGAAATCAATCATGAAGACCATTTGACAATCAGGGCCTTATTACTGTTCACAAGGCTGAATATCCAGTAATTCCCCTAGCAAAGTCTCCAGGATCATTTTATCACTTGGCTGATAATTGATCATGTCTTCAAAACCACTATCACAAGGCTGGTAGTCGGTAACCTTTTGTTCTGGTTATATTATTTAACATGTCTATCACAAGGCTGATAGTCGGTAATATTAACCAAACCTTTGAAACTATTTTCTACCTTGTCAAGTCTATCACAATGCTGGTAGTCGGTAATATAGTTTCATACCTTCCACCTTCGCATTATTAACAAGTCTATCCCTGTGCAGATAGTC
The DNA here is from genome assembly GCF_029867415.1 of Vicia villosa. Lineage (NCBI taxonomy): Eukaryota > Viridiplantae > Streptophyta > Magnoliopsida > Fabales > Fabaceae > Vicia > Vicia villosa. The sequence goes on along the minus strand of NC_081186.1, from coordinate 135,106,008 downwards.
GGTAATGTCGATAGATAAGCTTTTCTTACAAGGCTATCATTCCCCGGTGAAGCATACACTTGCTTTCCCGAAAAGACAAAACGGATTCTCTTCCTAAAACGGATTGAGACATCCTTCCCAACCTCTTTTCCCCAGCGGAGTCAGTTTTGATATTCCCTCGGTAAAGATATCCTTGTATCATTCGCAATTTTGGTATCTTAGGTCCAAAATTTGCGTCTTCTGATATTTAAGTCTCTTCCACCCTATCAAAATAAAGATTTTCAATCTTCATGTCTCAGGTTGAAGAAACTTAAATAGGGGCATCTGTCATACCCCAATTTTTGACCTAAGATACCACCTCATATCATAGCATATGCATCATTTGCATCTCTAACAAATTGCATAGCCTGTGTTTGTTACTTGTGACTCAGCAGGATTTGATCAGGAAATCACTCATCAGTACAAGCAACAATCAATTAGGGTTTTGTTCTCCCTTCATCTCAAAAGAACTATCTTCATCAATAATCAACATTTGGTCCTCAGAGATTCCACTTCAACAAACTCAACAGCTTTGAATCGACTGAATTAGGGTTTTGACTGAAGGCAGCACACTCCTGACTTTTGCTCAGAATTTGACCTAATGACTTGGGACATGACCTCAAGACCCCAAGTGCATCATTTTGACCTAATCCATTGGCTCAAGACATCTCCTACACAAAGATTGATCAGACAAATCCTCAGATCAGGGTTTTGAACTATCAGGGACTGAAATCAGGGATCACATTTGGGAAACCCTAAAAATCCCCAGGAAGTCAATCAAAGGTTTCAATCATCTTCAAATAATCCCTATGACAATATCCAATGAAGATTGTGTCTCAATTCAAGATCCACAGTCATCAATTTCATCAGGTCGACAATTAGGATTTTTGACCTAATTCACTGAACAACTGACTTTTTAATCAGGACATGGTGCCACAACTCAAACCATGGCTCAATATCCTCTAATGCTTCAATGTGATCCATTCATACCATTCATTTGATGAGGGTAGCCTGTTTCATTTGAAATCTCCAGAAACGCGATTCGTCTGAAAAAGTCAACTGTACAAGATCGCCATTGACTTTTGGGGAATTTTGGTCAACCATGACTTTTGAAGTTTTAAATCATCAATATATGATATGAGAAGTCATTTGATCAAGAAAAATCAAGAAAATCAATCAAGAATCAAAAAGTCAAAAGTTTGACTTTCATACTTAGAAAATTTTTCTAAGTGTTTTTCATGGTTTTTTCCAAACTTTGGAGGGGAATAACTCAAAATTTCACCTACAAACTGAAAAAAACTTCCAACATGAAAGTTGTAGATTTTGATCCAATAAACAACTTTGACACATATAAATTTTTTCCATAAGATCAACCATTTAAGAGATATGGAGCTTCAAAGTTGGCATCTTTGGAAAATTTCACTTGAAACTTCATTTTTCTCAAAGTTCATGGATCTTTTTCACCCACTTCCTTAAGGATCTTGAAGAAACTTTCAACTAGGGTTTTGAAGTGTGTAATATGAGCTTTCCAAAATGTCCAAGAGCATGAAAAAATATGGAGTGTAGCTATGGTTTTGAATTTTGCAATTAGAGGTCATTATGCATGAAATTACAAGCCATTTTCACTAAGTTCAATACTATATGGCCTATAATTCAAGCAATGACACACAAAAGCAATGATTGAATGATATTTTCTGATTTGAGATCAGAATGGAAAGAGATAAGAAGCTTGGCCAAAATAACCATGGTTTAGTTACTTTAACCATTTGCATTTAATGTGAAAGATTCCATTTTATCTCTTAAGCCAAATCATCATTCTTGATCAACTTGCAAGAGCTTTGTATTCAGAAACTTTGGCCTATAAATAGAGGTCATTTCCACTCTTCAATTCACACCAAAACCTCATAATCATAGGTTTTCTCTCTTCTTTCTTAAGTTGCAAGTTTCATGAGTTTAAAAGAGGGAGAATTGCAATTTCCATCTCTTGCAATTTCTGGCCAAAGTGAGGGTTCTAACATCTCATAAACATCAAATGTGATGTGTTTGATCCATCCACACACCCCAAAAACACCTAAATCTCAGAATCACTCTTCAACCACCATGTTTGCATAAAGAGAGCCTTATCATGCCAAAATTCACACTAGCCCATATCTGTCCAAGTTAATCATCCAAACACATTCCATATATATCATATATGAGCTATACCAATCATCATCCATGATCTGAAACACCTCCATCATCAAATTCGATCCTCACTCCAAGCAACTGCAGATCGGGTCTCATGGCTATGCTCAAATGAATTCAGTTCACTCCAAGCATCCAGACATGTTCCATAATCATCATTGAAGCTATCCAGATCATTGCAAAGCATCTGTAACACCTCTACTGAAGAATTCAATCTCCACTTTGTCCGTTTTTGAAGGTAAGCCTCATGAACTTCAAACTCATACTTGCACGCATCATAAATGAAATGTGAGCATACCATCTTGTTTCTGCACCTATGAGGATCATTAACCCTCAATCAATTGCATCTTAACTTGCACATACACGATTTTAGAATGAATCATAGAATTAGGGTTCTTCGTGTTCATCAGAGAATCAATGGCCTTAGGGTTAAAATAAATGAAATTAAATGCTATCATCATGTTCCTCGTCCAAAACCGAGCAAGATAGACCCTTTACTTGATCAATTTGGTTCAGTTTCAAGAATTTTCAAAATCAAATGGGGATGGTGTTCTTGGCGCCATTTTCTGTTCAGAAATTTCAAATGTTAATTTTCAAATATAATTAAATGGAGTTGTTATAGTAACAAGCTGCGCGCGCAGCTGGGTTGGCAAGTGTTTTGGCTGGTGAACACAAGGGCGTGGGTTCAAGTCTTAGTGAAGACAAAACCATTTTTTTAATCACTTATTTTGTTCATTTTTTTCACAAATTCATCCTTTAATTTAACCAATCAAATCAACTTATTTTTGATTCATTTTTTACAGACCTCTTATTTAATATACATATTTTGACAATATCAAAAAAAATCACAAAAAAAGATTTATTTAATATGCTTTTAATTAGGTTTAAAATGATACATTTTTAAGTGTTTTTAAATACTTTAAATATTGTTTTTCATTTAATTTTTAACCTAATCACTTGTAAATATTTTTTGTGATCAAACCCTAATCATTTAGGTCTTAATTGAGTATTAAAACTTGTTTTAACTTAATTAAGTTGTTTTCTTTCAAATTCAAATCGTTTTAAGACGAGCAATCGCGATTCTTTTTCAAAACGATAAACCACTTCTTTTTTTAAATCCTTTTTGATTAATCAATCGATTTTCAAAATGAAGTGGGGCCTCTCGAATATTAGAGAGTGTAAGTCCCATTTCTTTTCTTTTTGTACAGTTTTCAAAACAATAAAACTTCTTCAAAACAAAATCTTTTCCAAACAATTTTCAAATCATTTTCAAAACAACAAAACTTCAAAGAAACAAAACTTTTCAAAAATACCATGGGCCTCCATGTAAGTATAAGTCCCAAGCCCCTTTTGTACATACCCATTCCAGTACATGAAATTAGGTATTTCATTGTACGCCTTTTGTACATATCTCAATCAATTTGTTTTTAACTTTGAATAACAAACCAAAAATGAAGGTTTTCTTTAAATCTTCCCAAAAATATACCATGGGCCTCCATGTAGGTATAAGTCCCAAGCCCTTTTGTAAAAACCTGTTTACATAGCTTTGAATAAACTCAACGGGCCTTTCCCCGAGTATGAGTCCCGAGCCCCCGTGTATACAAACGGATCATGCTTACAGGTATATTTCCTTCATAAACTCCATTATATACACACACTCTGTCATATATATATAATTGTTCATACCTGTTCATGTTTGTTCATACTTGTTCATGTTTGTTCATATGTGTGATATGTGTGCTTGTTCAACTTAGTACAACACTAGGTTCCCCATAGCCTCCTATTGGGCTTCGTGCAAAAAATCTCCCTAGTTTAGGTTAGGACATAGAGTATGGTTTCCCGGTGAAATCGCTCTAAGAGCTCAAACCAACTATACCATGCCTCCCCTTGGGCTTTGTACAAACGAGTGACCCTCCCATAGCCTCCTCTTGGGCTTACAATGCAAGGACCCTGGATTGTCCCTCCCATAGCCTCCTCTTGGGCTTACAATGCAAGGACCCTCGGATAGCCTCCTCTTGGGCTTCGTACAAGGACCCACGGGCTTCTTATAAGCATCCCCAATATCCAAATCAAATACCCTAGGAGATTAGACATTTATCATCTCTATGATAGGAGTATCTCTTCTATATCATCACAAACAATCAATCAATCAAACTTTTTTGCCACAAGGCTGGCTAATCAATCAAACTTCTTTTTTGCCACAAGGCTGGCTAATCAATCAAACCGTTTTGCCACCGTACTGGCTGATTAATCAAAGTTTTTGTCACAAGGCTGACTTCATTGAAACTTTTGCCACAAGGCTGGCTGATTAATCAAAGTTTTTGTCACAAGGCTGACTTCATTGAAACTTTTGCCACAAGGCTGGTTAAACAAAAACATCTTTATCATTCTAAGCACCCTAAGTGGCATGGCCCCGGGCTTATAATGAAAAGATTTTCAAACAAAAACAAACAGATGTATGTGATGATATAGATTAGATACATCGAACATTTAGATGACATTTGTCTCTTTTCCTTTGCTTCCACTAGCATAAGTGGGAACTACGATTGCTCTGACTTTCTCAACATCCCTTTGAGAATACGTAGGCACAAGGTCGATCCTTGGCGAGCAAAACAAAACAAAAAAACCACTCAAACCTTAGCACCCGTAGACCCCGAGCTACAGATGCTCTGATTCCCTCTAAGGGATATGTATGCAGAGGATCGCGATGATCTTTGCGAGCATAATCAAACAAACACCTTAGGTCCCACCTCATTCTCACAAGAACCTCCACCATAACAAGAATGGAATAAACAAAACAAAGAAACCTATAGAGTACTATAGATACGTTGGGTGCTAATACCTTCCCTTCGTATAACCAACCCTCTTACCCAAGATCTCTCCCCCCACTTTTAGGTTATTGCAGCTTTTTTCCTTTTCCTCTTTTGGAAACAATAAAAAGTTTGGTCGGTACAAAAGAAAAATCATTTTTTTGAGCACTCGAGCCCAAAGAAGGCATCAGGTGTCTCATCCCGAAAAAAGAACAAACGATTTTTCGCCCGCGACAGCCTCCTCTTGGGCTTTGTACAAGGACCCACAGGCTTCTTAAAAGCATTTCCAGCTTCCTCTTGAGCTTGTATACAAGGACCCATCAGGTTTCTTATAAACATAGGAACAGGTCTTTAGTCACCTTTTAACATACCCTGGTGAGTTTCTTCCAATTTAAACCAGACTTTAAACAAGCTAAGTTTGTCTCAATTTCACATTGAGTACACCTTTTGGAATGAGAGACATGGACAGTCTCTGTCACCCTTATCTTCATCAATCTTCCTTAGTAGAGTCTAGGATCTATGTGTGCTTATCCTCAAAGTGTCAGCCTTCATCTTGGGCTTTAAACAAGAAGTCTCCAATAGATAATCTTTCTGCTATCATCTTAACAAAACCCCTGGAAAGGGTTAGCCTCCAAAATCATTCCTTCATTTTAATAAAATCCCTGGAAAGGGTTAGCCTCCAAAGTCAATTAATAAAAATATGTTTAAAATGTCAAAACCCCTGGAAAGGGTTAGCCTCCAAAATCATTCCTTCATTTTAATAAAATCCCTGGAAAGGGTTAGCCTCCAAAGTCAATTAATAAAAATCTGTTTAAAATGTCAAAACCCCTGGAAAGGGTTAGCCTCTAAAGTCAATTAATAAAAATCTGTTTAAAATGTCAAAACCCCTGGAAAGGGTTAGCCTCCAATATCAGTCTTTCAAAACCAAATATTCATTCTCTTAAGAGATAATTTCCCCAGCTGAGTCAAAATCCCTGGAAAGGGTTAGCTTCCAAAGAAAAACAGTCTTTTAATAAATAAAATCTCCTCAGTAGAGTCAAAACCAACAAAAACAGTTAGCCTCAACCTTGGACTTCATACAAGGCACCAAACAATAAAACTCCCCTGTCAAGAGTCAGCCTCAACCTTGGGCATTGTACAAGGCAGATAATAGAGTCTCCCCAGTGAGTTCTTCATCATCCAATAGCCACAACCTTGGGCTTTGTACAAGGCAGATTAAACCATATTTTTATGTGTCAAAGATTCCTAACACCTAGGATCTTTTCCCCATAGAGTCATCCATACTCAGTTTATTTAAGAGTCAGCCACAACCTTGGGCTTTGTACAAGGCAGAAAATAATGTTTTTTTCCTAGCTAGAGTCAGCCTCAATTCTGGACTTTGTACAGAACACCAAATAAAAATCCATCAAAATAAACACTCTCCAAATAGAGTCAGCCTCAATTCTGGGCTTTGTACAGAACACAAAAATATCCTGTAATTAATCCCCAATGGAGTCATCTCCCAGAGTCAATAATAATTAATAAATCAATCAAAAAGCCTCAAGCTTGGGCCTCATACAAGCCAGCTAAAGTCAAATCTTTTATACAGTAGATAGACATAGCTTATCTCTATAGAGAGATATTTTTACTACTCTACCACATTCAAACAAACAAACATTTCCATTTCAATTTCAATTTTAATCAAGTCTCCCATTTAGGATTTTGAAAGGCATGAGCTGGCAGTAAAACCCAGACATGTGGTAACTTTCCCTAATTTGGATGAGCAACTTTCTTTCATTTAAGAGGCATTTGACTGGTATACTTGCACATACACAAGTAAGGTCCCCCTCTTGAATGAAATGAATTCAGTTATTTTGTCACTCTTTTAAATGTTTGTGGTAGAATAGTACAAATACCTCTCTGTAAAGATGATTTCATGTCTCTTTACTGTAAACAGAGATTTAATTTCAAGCTTCAACCTTGAGCTTCAAGCAAGGCACCAAAAATAATTAATTTCCCTAGTTAGTTCCCCGAACTACATTAAGCTCTGACTTCCACTAGGGATATGTAGGCATGAGGTTCACAAGGAATCTCAGCGAGCTAATAAAATACCAAAAATAGTCAGTCAGTCAGTCAGTCTTTCTTTTATTCAATTCAATTCTCTCTCCTAACACAAAGGAGAAACTTTCCCAATCTTTAGCAATAAACACAATCACAATGACACATAGAAGGTTCCTGTAGAGTACTACAGATATGTAGGGTGTTTAAACACTTCCCTATGTATAACCGACCTCCCGGACTCCAGAATTTCTAGTCTAGGTGAAATCCCCACACTTAGCAAACTCCTAGGGTTTAGTTGAGATCTTTTTTCCCCTTTCCTACTCGTAGGACCAATAAGAAAGTTCGTGTGATATCGTAGGAAGAACTGAAACAAAATTCATCCCACCACGGGCGCATTCTCCTTCCAAATTTCGCGTGAAGGGTTTAGTGTGCCGTCCTCCCAAGTGAAACGGGGAGGTAAACAAAACGACCACCACAGAAAAATGGCGACTCTGCTGGGGATATAAGTGTTAAAAACCTTGGTTTTTCATCCAAACCAATGGTTGACCTGTTGCTGGTCCAGCCCCAATGAGGAATTAGGGATGCCAAATTCCCCCTCAAACAAGAGAGGTCCTGCCTAACCTCTGTGTCATATCATGTGTTTGCTGCATTTATATTTGTTTATTTTGTTTATTCTGTATCGGGAAAGGGCTTGATTCCCCCTTGTGGTGAGAAATCCTATACCCAGATTTGAGTGCAACATAAGATAGGATGGAGGATGTCTTCCCGGTGAAGGCCCTCTAATCTTGGTTCACAATTCTACTCTTGGGATTTGCCTGGCTGGTTGTGATTAACTGCGCCACTGCATTCCGAGACTGATTTGTACCAGGAGGACCTAGAAACACATTAACCCCACTTAAAGCCTTTTTGTTAGGACGTAGAGCGGTGATTACGGAAGTAATTGTCACGCAGATACTACACTCAGAGAAAACTCTCTTATAGATACCAATCAACGTATCTTTAAGGTTGAGCAAAAACTCTGAGACCCCTAGAACCCGTTCTACAGGTACAAAAATCCTTATCCTTAGTTTACCATTGGGGCGGGGATTGCGTTTGGACTTCATGACCACTATACCCTTCAACTCCATGTTTGTTTAAAACTCTTGTGTGTGCATTCATGCATTCATGCATCATTCATTAATAAACAACTAAAAACAAAAAGAGTCTTTTTCGAGTCGTTTTTCAAGGAAACTAAATAACGAACGTTTTGAACTTCAGAGAAAGAGAGAAACGGAGAAAGGACTTAAGGATCTATATTATGGATTACGGAAGAAAGAGAGCTAGGAAATACACCTTCAAGATTCCCCAGGTCGAGGAACTGGGAAAGCTCGGAAAACTGGTGGTCAACCCCCAGGCTTTCAAGGAGAAGTATGGAAAACTTCTGCCTTTGCTCAATACCAACATGGTGGATGGGATCCTTCCCACTTTGGTACAGTTTTACGATCCAACGTATCACTGCTTCACCTTTCCAGATTATCAACTCATGCCTACGTTAGAGGAGTACTCTCGTCTGATTGGAATACCCGTGTACGCGCAAGATCCGTACTCCGGTTTGGAAAAGAATCCTGACGACATTATCATTGCTGCAACTACTCCTTTGAACGTAGTCGACATTAGAACTCATATGGTGAGTAGAGGAGGAATTCAAGGATTGCCCTCCAAATTCCTGTTTGATCAAGCTCGGTACTTCGTCAGTATCCAAGATATGAGCGCTTTTGAGGAAGTATTGGCTTTGCTTATCTACGGATTGTTTTTGTTCCCTAACATTAACGATTTCGTCGACATCAACGCAATTAAGATCTTCTTAATTGGAAATCCAGTTCCAACCTTGCTTGCGGATGCTTATCACTCTGTGCATTCAAGAAACCTGCAGCGAGGAGGATTAATCACATGCTGCGTACCGTTGTTATACGAATGGTTCGTTTCGCACCTGCCAAAGTCTAGCACTTTCTGGAACATGAGGGATGGCCTTTACTGGTCACAGAAAATCATATCTCTCACTCATACGGACATTGAGTGGTGTAGTCCTGACAACGACGAAACCAAGATCATCTTCAGTTGCGGAAGTTTTCCCAACATACCCCTTATTGGAACTAAGGGAGGAATTAGTTACAATCCAGCTTTAGCCCGTCGTCAATACGGCTATCCCATGAAAAATATACCAAGTAACATTCAATTGGAGGGTCTGTTCTTCAAGAACATTGACGATCATGGCAACATGCTGAAGAAGGAAATTGTCCAAGCCTGGCGTCTTGTACACAGCAAAGGGAGAAGATTGTTAGGAAAACATCTTTGCATCTCCCTGGATCCTTACCTTCAATGGGTACGCGTCAGAGCATTCAAGCTCAGGATGCCATATCAACATCAAGAACCTATTCCCCTAAGGGAACCAATTTACCTTTTCTCCACCGATGTTGAAAAACTGCAAGCGGCATTAAACAAGGTATGCCAAGAAAGGAATGCTTGGAGGAACAAGTATCGAATTGTCAACACGGAAAATGTTGAGATTCAAAACATCCTAAGAAGGAAGGATGAGTTACTTGAAGTACTCGATCGACAAGTGACACAATCGTCACTTTCTCATCATATCCCTCCTGCTTCCTGGATCATCGATCAGCTCACGTCAGAGAACGCTCAGCTCAAGAAACAGAAGAAGATGTTAGAACGTGAAGTCGGCTCTTCATCAAAGTTTTAGAGTCCTTTCTCTCAGTTTATCTGTATTTCCCTTTTCAAAGTGTGTAAAAAACGGCGTTTTCGCTTAATTAATAAAAGTTTGATGTTTCATAACGTAATTATGGTGTTTCCTTGAAAAATAATAACTTAATTGCATATCATGCATCGCTTTAGTCGTACGCACTGACACGAGAATTGTCGCGGATCTAAGAGTTACTTTCCTTTCTCCAGAAAGAGAGGAGGAGAAGGAGGTGAACCAAGACTTTCAAGCTGTCTCATCCATACAACACTCGTTCAAGTCGCAAGAAAAGAATGGAAGACTTTGAGCAAGAGAATGAAGAACTCAGAGAAGAGATTAATACTCTCAAAGGTACTGTTGAAAGACTCAATAGTATGGTAGAAGCCCTGGTAGTTGCGCAGAATCGACCAACGCCAGAAGAACCACAAAGGACTGTGGTTTCCGAGATTGTTTCTACTCCTATTCCTTAGTATACCATGCCGCCTGATCGACCTTGGGGCATGCCGTATAACTTTACTCCAGAAGGGTACATACCTCCAGCTTCTGAAGCTCCAAAAGTCACCATGGATATGCGTCCATCGGAGGGTTACAAACCTCTGGAAATTGAAGTTCCAAGAGCAACGGCAATGGGTTTCGCACAACAGAATGCTGAGATACCGAGATCTGCTGTCATGGCTTCTCCACAGCCCATTATGCATACTTTTCCCCCGCAGGGCGGACAAGTATATCATCACGCTCCAAGTGAGGATGCTGGCGTGTATGAAAGATTGGACGAGTTCCAGGAACAGTTTCTGCAAATGCAGAAGGAACTCAAGACTCTCCGAGGACAAGATCTATTTGGAAAGAATGCTGCAGACCTCTGTCTGGTTCCAAATGTTAAGATTCCTCACAAATTCAAAGTACCAGAATTCGAGAAGTACAAAGGGAATTCATGCCCACAAAGTCATCTTGTGATGTACGCTCGAAGAATGTCAACTCAGACTGATAATCAACAATTGCTCATTCATTATTTTCAAGACAGCCTGACTGGTGCTGCACTCAAATGGTACATGAACTTGGACAGTTCAGAGATTCGTACTTTTCGAGACCTCGGAGAGGCCTTCGTCAAACAGTATAAGTACAATCTGGATATGGCTCCCGACAGAGATCAACTCCGGGCCATGACTCAAAAGGATAGAGAAAGCTTCAAGGAATACGCTCAGAGATGGCGTGAAGTTGCTGCTCAAATTTGTCCACCACTTGAAGATAAAGAAATGACAAAAATCTATCTCAAAACTTCAAGTCCATTTTACTACGGACGAATGGTTGCAAGTGCACTAAGTGACTTTACCGAGATGGTAAACATGGGTGTGCGTTTAAGAAGGACGCTTGAACAAAGAACCAGAATCTTCTATTGGTCCAAGGAAGTATGGAAGTTCTTTCCAGAAGAAAAAGGATCAAGATGTCAGCAATGTCTTGCACAAAATCAAGAAGAAATTCCAACCTCAAGTTGCAACAATAACTCCGGTTGTTAACTCAGCGCCAGCTTATCAACCTCAGGTCTCGCAACAACAAATTCAACAAAGGTCGCAGCAACCTCAGCAGCAGGTTCGACCTCCAAACTACAACAATCGGGCTCCAAGGTATCCTGCCTTTGACCCCGTACCAATGCCGTATGCAGAATTGTTTCCAACATTACTGGCAAAAGGACTCATTCAGACAAGGAGTCCTCCAAATCCTACAAACAGTTCCTCACCATGGTATAAGGCTGACCAATCTTGTCCCTATCATCAGGGGGCACCAGGTCACAATATTGAGAACTATTTCCCTTTCAAGATTGACGTCCAACGATTAGTGAAAAGCGGAATGCTATCCTTCAAAGATACTAATCCAAACGTCCAAGCAAATCCTTTGCCGCAGCACAAAGAAGCTTCAGTAAATCTGATAGATCAACACCCCAACGTCATTCAAATCTACGACATTCGTCAGATAGGGGAAAATCTTGTCAAGATGCACGCTAAACAAGCTGGGTACGGTCATGTACCACCTCACAACTACTTCACATGTGAAATTTGTCCAAAGAATAATCAAGGATGTGCCATAGTTCAAGCTGCATTACAAGAACAAATGGACTTGGGATGGATTCAACATATCCGAGTCAGGACTGAACATGACATCAACATGGTTCAAGGATGTCCAGGAGAATACAAAATCTACAAAGTTGAAGACCTTGAAGGATCGGTAGTCAGGTTCCACAAAACTTTAAATGGACTTGCCTACTTTGGAACAGATTTCCACGCTTACAGTAGATGCGAAATCTGTCGAAGAAATTCACGAGGATGTTTGCGTGTTCGCAACGACATTCAAAAGCTGATGGATGACAATACCATTACTGTTCTTGCCAACAGAGAAGATGATGAAGTCTTTACCGTATCTTCCCAAATTAATCAAGTTGAACCTATGCAAGTCAAGTATGATAGCAGGAAGACAGCAGTTGCACCACTAGTCATCTACTTACCAGGTCCTGTACCGTATGAGTCCAACAAGGCTATACCATACAAGTACAACGCTACATTCATTGAAAATGGTAAGGAAATACCATTACCGTCTGTTGTCAACATTGCTGATGTTAGTCGAGTCACCAGAAGTGGACGAGTCTTCAACAGAACAACAGAAAATGTGGAGAAACCTTCGGAGGAAGTACCACATAGGCAAGACAATCATCCAACCAATGCTGTTCAAGCGAAAGAAAATGATGAGATCTTGAAGTTAATCCAGAGGAGTGAATACAACATTGTAGACCAATTACTACATACTCCATCTAGGATTTCTGTTCTTTCCCTGCTATTGAGTTCTGAAGCTCATAGGGAAGCTCTACAGAAAGTTTTGGAACAAGCTTCCGTAGAACCAAGTGTTACTATAAGCCAATTCAACAACATCATTGCCAACATTTCCGCCGGAACTAACCTAAGTTTCTGTGACGAGGATCTTCCTGAAGAAGGAGTAGACCACAATCTTCCACTTCACATCTCAGTTGGCTGCATGGGTGATACACTCACAGGAGTCCTAATAGACAATGGATCCTCTCTCAACGTCATGCCTAAATCAACATTATCAAGATTATCTTTCGAAGATTACCCTCTAAGAAAAAGTCATGTCATCGTCAAAGCATTTGATGGATCAAGAAAGTCAGTTTTCGGAGAAGTAGATCTTCCCATAACTATTGGACCTCAGACGTTCAAAATCACTTTCCAGGTTATGGACATTCCAGCACAATACAGTTGTTTGCTAGGTCGCCCATGGATTCATGAGGCTGGGGCAATTACTTCAACACTTCATCAGAAACTGAAGTTCATAAGAAATGACAAATTGGTAACCGTATGTGGAGAACGAGCTCTGATCGTCAGCAACCTGTCATCATTCTCCGACATAGAACCAAAAGAAGTTGTTGGAACTAAATTCCAAGCACTTTCCTTGGACAAAGGAAAGGAGAAAGCAGCGTCTATCTCTTCATACAAAGATGCAATCCAAGTTGTAAAGGGTGGCACTACCAGTGGTTGGGGACACATTAATATTCCTACCAACAACAAGAACAGGACAGGAATTGGATTCTTTCCGACATCATCAAAAGCTATCCCAGGGATTGAGGTAGTTCTCCCTATTCAAGAAACTTTCTGTAGTGGAGGTTTTCTTCAACCTGTTCAACAAACAGTCAATACCATCGGTACGGAAAACACCGATGAAGAGGAATGGTTATCCTATCTTAACAAAGCAGGATACATCTCCCTACCAGAGTCTGATTCACCTTGCTGTTATCCGACTAAAGGATCTGAAAGTAAGACTCAACCAAGCAGTGACGAAGTTACTAACAGCTTCACCACCAGAAGTCATGGTTCATCAGAAGAAGTTCCTCCTATCCCCGAAGAAACTTGGGATACATTAGGAGAACCAAGCGGAAAATTCGACTACATGGTGAAATACTCCGCTCCTGAAAGTTCAAGAATCTCTCTTGAAGATATTGTTCCAACTGGATGGAACAGTGATTTTGAGTACCTCTCTCAGCCAAAAGAGATGTATAACCCTTGCTATTCATCATCATCGACTGGTGAAATCATCATTGAGGATTTTATCCCCAAGTCACCTTCCGAGGCTACGGATTTAGAGTTCACATATCTAGTCAATGCCATCTTGGGAGAAGAGCAAGACCAAAATACAGAAGAGGATGATCTCGAAAGTGTCTCCGATAACGAGTCTCTCCATTCAGAAGATTGGAAGTTTCCTCAAAAGAAAAACCGACATACTCCACTCGGAAATGGGTATGCTCACACCGCTCAGTCTGCTGAAGTAGAAGAAGATCGTCTGAGTGTTGCAAAGACAGTGGTTGGTAAATCAAGACCTACCACAGGCCAGCTTAAGCCTAAGGTTCCAGATTACTTAGTGCACAATGGGGTTCGCCACTACTGGACAGCTGTTGAAGTTTCAACTGTTGTTCGCACTCCTAAGTAGGAACTTTCACCGTTATTTTGTCCTCTCACCATAGCCCAGGGTGAAGAGATGTTTCATAGGGCTTTGCATTTTACTATTTTTTAGGAAAATGTCCCTCTTTGCTTCGCCCAAAGCAATAGAGTTTTGTTTTATAGGGTCTTTGTTTCAAGAAGTGACTGTCAATAAATAAAAATGTCATTCTGTTCCTTCGTTTAGTTTTCCCTTTTCTTTTTTCGGAAATTGGTAATCCTAAAAAACACCCTAAAAAAACATCAAAAATTCCATTAGCTGCATACACCGAGTCTTCCCTCGTTGTCTAAATAAAACTTATCACACATATGCAGATTAATCATAAAATACCCCGTTGAAACGTGCGACCGTATGACTTCTCCAAGCTTTGAGTTTCTTGTATTCGAGGCAGAGGAAGAAGAAGACGAAGAAATATCAAAGGAAATTTCACGATTACTTCAACAAAAGGAAGAGGCCATTCAGCCATACAATGAGCCTCTAGAGATCATTAACCTCGGTTCCGATGGAAACAGAAAAGAGGTTAAGATTGGAGCTTCGCTCAGTTCAGAGATCAGAGAGAGTTTGATACAGCTGCTCAAAGAATTCTCAGATGTCTTCGCTTGGTCTTATCAAGATATGCCAGGGTTGGATACCAGTATAGTGGAGCATCACTTGCCATTAAAAGCAGAATGCCCTCCGGTCAAGCAAAAATTAAGAAGAACTCATCCGGAGATGGCCATGAAAATCAAAGAGGAAGTTCAAAAGCAGATCAACGCAGGTTTCCTCGTCACTTCAGAATACCCTCAGTGGTTAGCTAACATTGTTCCCGTTCCTAAGAAAGACGGAAAAGTCCGCATGTGCGTCGACTACGGAGATTTGAACAAAGCTAGCCCTAAGGATGATTTTCCTTTACCACATATTGATATGTTGGTAGACAGTACAGCAAAATCCAAAGTTTTCTCATTCATGGACGGATTTTCAGGATACAACCAAATCAAAATGGCACCTGAAGACATGGAAAAAACAGCTTTCATCACCCCCTGGGGCACGTTCTGCTATCGAGTTATGCCTTTTGGACTGAAGAACGCAGGGGCAACTTATCAAAGGGCCATGACTACGCTTTTCCACGACATGATGCATAAGGAAGTGGAAGTCTATGTGGACGACATGATTGCCAAATCAGAAAATGAAGAAGATCACATACAGAATCTGACAAAGTTATTTCAATGCTTACGGAAGTTTCAGCTTCGCCTGAACCCCAACAAGTGTACCTTTGGTGTCTACTCAGGAAAACTCCTTGGTTTCATTGTCAGCAAACGAGGAATTGAAGTAGATCCAGACAAAGTCAAGGCAATTCAAGAAATGCCTTCGCCCAGAACCGAGAAACAAATTAGAGGATTTCTTGGACGTCTGAATTACATCTCGAGATTCATATATCTCATGACTGCAACTTGCGCTCCTATTTTCAAACTTCTACGGAAAAATCAAAGTTGCGTCTGGACAGACGATTGTCAGAAAGCGTTCGATAGCATTAAAGAATATCTGCTCGAACCACCCATCTTGTCTCCTCCAGTGGAAGGAAGACCTTTGATAATGTACTTAACCGTCTTAGAAGACTCCATGGGTTGTGTCCTTGGACAGCAAGACGAGACAAAGAGAAAAGAGCATGCCATCTACTACCTGAGCAAGAAATTCACTGACTGTGAATCCCGCTACTCCATGCTCGAGAAGACGTGTTGTGCTTTGGCCTGGGCTGCCAAGCGTCTCCGCCAGTACATGATTCGACATACTACTTGTTTGATCTCTCATATGGATCCAATCAAGTACATCTTTGAGAAGCCTGCTTTAACCGGGAGAATTGCCCGTTGGCAGATGTTGTTATCAGAATACGACATTGAGTATCACGCACAGAAAGCCGTGAAAGGAAGCATTCTAGCTGAGCACCTGGCTCACCATCCACTCAATGGTCATGAATCAACCAGTTTCGACTTTCCGGACGAGGACGTCATGTACCTCAAGATGAAAGATTACGACGAGCCACTACCCGACGAAGGACCTGAGATAGGATCCCAGTGGGGCTTAATCTTTGACGGAGCTGTCAATGCTTATGGACGAGGAATTGGGGCAATCATTGTTACACCTCAGGGTACCCATATTCCATTTACTTCCAGATTAACTTTCAAATGCACAAACAATGAGGCCGAATATGAAGCTTGCATCATGGGTCTCGAAGAAGCCATGGATCTAAGAATCAAACACTTGGATGTATACGGAGATTCTGCTTTGGTCATCAATCAAATCAAAGGAGAATGGGAAACACGCCAACCAGGGCTAATTCCTTACAAAGACTACGCGAGAAGATTATTACCATTCTTCGACAGGGTAGATTTTCATCACATTCCTCGTGAAGAAAACAATTTGGCTGATGCATTAGCCACACTCTCTTCCATGATTAGGATAAATCATTGGAATGACATTCCTCGGATCGATGTTATGCGCCTGGATAGGCCCGCTCATGTTTTCACAGTAGAAGCAATCATCGACGACAAACCGTGGTATCACGACATCAAGAACTTTCTTCAAAAGCAAGAGTACCCTCTTGGGGCATCAAAGAAAGATAGAAAGACTTTGAGAAAGTTAGCTTGTAGATTCTTCTTGAATGAAGATGTTCTGTACAAGAGAAACTTCGACATGGTTCTGCTCAGATGCGTTGACAGAAAAGAAGCAGAAATACTCATGAGAGAAATACATGAAGGTTCCTTTGGTACTCACACCAATGGACATACCATGACAAGGAAAATACTGAGAGCAGGATATTATTGGCTGACGATGGAGTCAGATTGCTACCAGTACGCAAAGAGGTGTCACAAATGCCAGATCTACGCTGATAGAATTCATGTGCCACCATCTCTTCTCAACATACTCTCTTCCCCTTGGCCTTTCTCCATGTGGGGAATCGACATGATTGGAATGATCGAACCAAAAGCGTCCAACGGACATCGCTTCATCTTGGTAGCCATAGACTATTTCACCAAATGGGTTGAAGCAGCTTCATATGCAAACGTTACAAGACAAGTTGTCGTCAGGTTTATCAAGAATCACATCATCTGTCGCTACGGCGTTCCTAGCAAGATAATCACTGACAATGGGTCAAATTTGAATAACAAAATGATGAAGGAGCTTTGTGAAGAATTCAAGATCGAACATCACAACTCATCTCCTTACAGATCAAAGATGAATGGAGCTGTAGAAGCAGCTAACAAAAACATCAAGAAAATCATTTAGAAGATGGTCATCACTTACAAAGATTGGCATAAAATGCTCCCGTATGCTCTTCATGGTTACCGTACATCAGTACGTACTTCGACTGGAGCAACTCCTTTCTCCCTTGTATATGGCATGGAGGCAGTCCTACCTATAGAGGTTGAGATCCCATCAATGAGAGTCTTGATGGAGGCAAAATTAACAGAAGCCGAGTGGTGTCAAAGCAGATTTGATGAATTGAACTTAATCGAAGAAAAGCGCATGACAGCTTTATGCCACGGACAGCTATATCAACAAAGAATGAAGAAAGCTTTCGACAAAAAGGTTCGACCTCGCACAATCAAAGAAGGCGACCTTGTACTCAAAAAGATTCAATCTTTTCTCACAGATTCGAGAGGGAAATGGACTCCCAATTATGACGGCCCCTACATGGTCAAGAGAGCTTTCTCAGGAGGAGCCTTAATACTCACGACTATGGATGGAGAAGAATTCACCCGTCCTGTGAACGTCGACGCAGTCAAGAAATACTTCGCCTAAATAATTAAAAGAACAGCTCGCTAAGTTGAAAACTCGCAAAGAGCGGCTTAGGCAAAAAAGAGCGTCTCGGTGAATCGAAAACCCGAAAGGGCGATTCAGGCAAAAATTAGAGACATAAAAAATATATTCATCAATCCCGGTAGACTTAAAACCCGAAAGGGGTAGTTTACGCAAAAGTTAGGGATATATGGCAAGTAACTGTGTTCAGGACAAACTTGATCATTCAAAATCCATAGCGGAGTATTCATCAGCAGTAGGTCATCTTCTACGAAGCACGAATACAGCGCGACTTGGAGTGGAAGGGAAAGATAACGGTCGTCACGTTTCATCGTAGCCCTTTTCCCGAAAATTACCAATTTCCAACTTTTGTAAATACTCCATGGAATCAAGCATTTGGCTGATTACCATTCCATATATAATAATTTGAGCCTTGTGCTTTCCTTTGCAATCTAGTCTTTTTCAGTTTCTTGGAATGCATTTTGAATTTAAACAGTCATTTTCTTGAAACAAATGTTTTCATAAAAATAAAATGAATTTACTTGCAAAAATAAAGGTGAAATTTCTTTCTGAGGTTTACAAACAATAGGAAGAATGCAAACAGTTGCTCTGAGAACGGTTGAGATTCCGGGAATCAAGTTTTCCCCATGAGGTCGCTTTGCGAACATCTCCCGATGACGGATCTTTACTTCAATTCATATTACTTACTTCGGACAGCGGACAACTGATAACCAGATATTCCCAACAGAGTTCGAACTACAAGAAGAGGACATCTTCTGATCCACAAGAATTTCAGTCGTATCATAGGATTTTACATCCGCGACAATTCCATTCACATTCACTTTACATTTTATCATTGTCATAATATTCATGCATACATCACATCATAATTGCATAGTCGAATCAGGCTTTGATCCCGTGAATGCCTAAGTCATTGAGGCATGAACTCGAGTTTCCCCTGCAAGTTCCGGAGAAACTTTTTCCTTCGAGACAACAGTTCATACACAAGGATCTCCCCAAGCAAGTCAATAGATGGTAGTCTCCCTCAAAGAGATAGTTTGTTCACTTTTGGAAATCCTCAGCCGAGATTCTCCTGTAGAGCGACACTCGACAGTCTTCTTCAGATAAGACAGTCTGCTTCGCATTTTGGAATTCCCTACAAATTTGGTATTTTCCCAGCAAGATCCGGAAATGCCCCTTTTTGAGAGTAATTCAGAATCTCCCAGCAAGATTGACAAATGATCCCCCCCAGCAGAATCAGTGAATGGTAGTCTTCGTCCAGAAGATAGTTCATGATCCCCAGCGGAGTCAACAAATGGTAGTCGTTCCCCAAGGAAAGACAGTTTGTCTGTTAAATACTCAAGAGATCGACAAACGGCAGTTTCTTCAAACGGTTTGTCTGTTTCTGGGATGCTTAGTTCCCCACAGAGTCGATGAATGGTAGTTTTCCTCTTAGGAAAACAGTTTGTTGATTCCCCAGGCACTAGTCGACGAATGGCAGTTTTCACCCCGAAAACAGTTCGTCCGCCTTCAAACAAAGTCATTAGCGCCCATATGACAATCTTTCAAAGATGCCAAGTCAAAAGGGAAGATGGTGAAGTTTCTTTATTACCGTCAAATGGTATCTCATCTCCAAGTGCTGGTGAGAAGTTTGATGAGGAAACAAACCTTTGAAGTTTCTTTACAGCCGTCAAATGGTATCTTACCTCCAAGTGCTGGTAAGAAGTTTGATGAGGAAACAAACCTTTGAAGTTTCTTTGCTACCATCAAATGGTATCTCATCTCCAAGTGCTGGTGAGAAGTTTGATGAGGAAACAAACCTTTGAAGTTTCTTTATTACCATCAAATGGTATCTTACCTCCAAGTGCTGGTGAGAAGTTTGATGAGGAAACAAACCTTTGAAGTTTCTTTATTACCATCAAATGGTATCTTACCTCCAAGTGCTGGTAAGAAGTTTGATGAGGAAACAAACCTTTGAAGTTTCTTTATTACCATCAAATGGTATCTTACCTCCAAGTGCTGGTGAGAAGTTTGATGAGGAAACAAACCTTTGAAGTTTCTTTATTACCATCAAATGGTATCTCATCTCCAAGTGCTGGTGAGAAGTTTGATGAGGAAACAAACCTTTGAAGTTTCTTTATTACCATCAAATGGTATCTTACCTCCAAGTGCTGGTAAGAAGTTTGATGAGGAAACAAACCTTTGAAGTTTCTTTGCTACCATCAAATGGTATCTCATCTCCAAGTGCTGATGAGAAGTTTAATGAGAAAACAAACCTTTGAAGTTTCTATTTACCATCAAATGGTATCTTACCTCCAAGTGCTGGTAAGAAGTTTGATGGGGAAACAAACCGTTGGAAATTTTCTCTTTATCTGAGATATTGTCCAAACACAACTAAGACCAGTTTCGAGATATGGACATCCGAAACAAGGGGGAGGTTGTTTACCTTTTTCTAAGTATCAACACTTAGTTAAAGAAGATGGATTGCGCATCCTACACTGCTATCCATTCGCCAGAATCCACATCAAGTATTTCTACAGGAGTTTGTCTCCTCATCCCCCGCCAAGTGCGACAACGGGATCAAGTCATGCAAGGATTTTGTCAATTACAACATCTCAGGAGCGCCCAAAATTCGGGCATTCTTTGATATTTAAGTCTCTTTCACGCAGGAGAGATCGAGATATCAGTCTCTCTCCCTCCAGATAAAAGAAACTTAAATAGGGGCATCTGTCATACCCTAATTTTGACCCCCCCTGAGATGTCACATCATTGACATCAAATTCAAAAATGTTTCTTGATCGGTTTGGAAGCCGTGATTAAGATTTCATTCGTTCACTTATTCTTTGAAAGAAAATTTCATGCTCATGGAGGTTTTCATGCGCCATTGCCATTTGGTTCAATTTAAGAGATTTTCTTGGAAGTTGTTTCAAGATTGTTGGCCTATGGACTTATCATGGTGAAGAAGATTGGTTCATATTGATTATTTGGAAGATGGTAGAAGTTTGAAACAATTCATGGGAATTTTATCAAATTTGCAAGGAATATCTTTTTAGTCCTTTGGTTGAAAGATTATTTCAAGTGATTATTTAAAATCATGAATTCAAAGATTTCAAGTTCAATATTCAACAGTTCATGGTGGCAAGAATATGTTTCAAGACAATTTCACTCAAGAATATTCAAACATTATGTTTGGATAACAATTTTCATTCAAGATTCTAAGGGAGATTCAAGCATTACAAATGATATTCTTTTACATGAAACAAGTTCTAATTTCTAAACAAATTACAAGATTTCATCCAAAATCCAAGAATTACATCATTCCATTCATACAAAGTTCAAACAATTCTAAAGTGGAATAAAATTGGATTACAAAGAATAAAAGAAAATCCAATGCTTTCTTGAATTCTTCAATCTTCAAGTTTCCATTCTTCATTCAAGTTTCTCCATGCTTTCTTCAAAAGTCCTCATGTGACATGAAAAAGAAACATAAAAGGGTGAAATTAGCAAAAGTCAAATAAATAATTCAAAAAGCCCAAAAGCCCACATGGAAGCTATATTTTTCGAAAAAAAAAAGAAGAAAAAAAAAGAAAAAAAGAAAAAGTCAAAGGAAGTCAAAGAAATATATATATAACTACCACATAGAAGTTACTAACATAAGAGAAAGCTTGTCGTGGAACTTTCACTACAAGAGTTGAGAAGAAAATCTTTCCATCCCATGTGCATATTCTCCCATGTGCACAAATTTGTGGAACTTGGCTATTAAGCAAACTTAGCATTCAAGGAATTTTTGCAATGATTATTTTGGAAAGAATATTCTTTGCAATGATGAAAACTTAGTAACTAAGTGAGCTTAAAGACTAAGCTT
Organism: Vicia villosa; assembly: GCF_029867415.1. Classification (NCBI taxonomy): domain Eukaryota; kingdom Viridiplantae; phylum Streptophyta; class Magnoliopsida; order Fabales; family Fabaceae; genus Vicia; species Vicia villosa. Next base: position 135,084,089 of record NC_081186.1, on the reverse strand, counting down.
TGGTTCCAAAATGACCAAAATTGTCCTTCATTTTTTCCTCTATATATAGAAGAGAGGCAAACCAATTATGACAGGAGGGGAAAAGGGGAGAGTTCACGGAGAAGAGGTCTGTAACTTCTATGTTACAGAGAAAATACAGAAGGAAGAAGGAGAAGAGAAACTTTCATACCTTGCTTGTTTGCTTGCTGGCAGCTTTCGATGATGGCTCTAACCTTTGAGCCTCCATAGATGACTCTTCAACATCCTCTCTGCATGTAAGTATTTCTTCCTTCACTCTCAATATTTTCGCTAATCATTGTTGTACCTGCAGCAGTTCAACAACATCAACACAACAGCGACAATTGCGAACTAAGAAGTACAACAATAGTTACCACTACTTGCATCAGAATTTCAGAAAGTAATCAAGGACATACCTTCAACAGAATCCGGCAAAGACCTCCTTGCCGTAGGTAAGTCGTTTCCACCTCTGTTCTCAATTTTACTGTTAATTGTTATTGTACCTGCAAAATATTCAAAACCGAAAACAGAGAGCATATGTTATTATTGCCATGTCATAAAAACCTCTTGGCACCATGAGAACGAAATTGAAGAACAAACCTTGAGTTTGTCTTCCATCAAAAGAGGCCAGAAGAAGTTTGTCTTTGTTCACTGCAAAATCGAAACAAAGAGTAAGCTATCAAATGAGCCATGGTCACAAATTGAAAAACGAATTGATTTAAAGGAGTTGTAAAAAGTGATTCGTATTACCATGAACAAGAGAGAACCGAGAGCACTCTGAGAAGTTGTTGCTATCGTTGTTCCTCGTAAGAGATAAAAAAACCCGATCGAGAGAGAACCTCGCTGTTGTTGTTTTCCGTTTCAGCGATAAAACGAGCGAGAGAATCGCTGTTTGTTGTTTACGGCGAGAGTGAGCGATTGAGACTGTGAGCTCGATAGAGAAGACGTTGTCGTTGTTTGCCGTGAGAAGAGAAAGCTGAAGGGGTTTTGTTGTTACTGTTTGATGCGAAAAAGGAGAAGGTTCTTCTCCTAAGTTTGTTTTTTCAGAAGCGTGAGAGAGAGGAGTTCGTTCTGCCTCTTGTTTGTGTTCCTTAGGGTTTTTTTAACCCAACCTTGCATCAAGAGATAAGAGGCGGATCCGGGTCACACTGACCCGACCCGGTCCGGCCCAACCTTTCTTTTAATTTTATTATGCAGCTTTCAGTAATTGGGCTACACCCTCAATCCGGATTTACACCCCTGCCCATTACTAAGTTTATTTTTTTTATTATTATTCATTTCTTTAATTTTCTTTTAAAGAGTTTTATAAAAAAGATTTAGTATTTTATTTTAATATAAGATATAGTTTAATTTTTCTAATCTTTATTAAAATACCAAAATATATATTAGATACATATTTTATGTTTTCTAAATATTTTCACATAAAACTACAAAAATATCTTCTCTTAGAATTAATTTTTATTCGAATTTGATATTTTCATATTATTTTGTATAGTTAATCATTTAAATTTTTATTTGATAACTGTTGCATATTACTTGAATTTTCTCACTTCATCCAAGACTTAGAGATTATTTCTCTGTTGTCTTTTGGATTTGTCTGTTTGTTAGGTCTTCCATTTGCTGTAGAAGTCCTTAAACAATTACTGGAAGGTCATAGAATGATGTAAGCTGTGAGCTTATTCGACGTTCTATTCTGCTGGTGTGGATGCTTAACATCTGTAAAGATCCTAATTTATTCCAAGCATATCACTTGAGGATCAAGGTAACACCTCAAACTCAGAAATTCAATTTCTCATTCTTCGAGGTAAGCCTAAAACTCATAAAACTGTTTTCACAACAGTAATCATTCAAAAATCACAAATCATTTTCAACTGCTTTTTATAGCCAGTACTGTAAAGTACTGGGCCTCTAATAGAGTGTAAGTCCCAAACACCTTCTCTTCTTAGCTTGTTTTCAAAACTGTATTTTCAAAATCTTCTTTCTGTTTTCAAAACATTCTTCTGGTATTTGAAGGGCATTATTCCCGGTGAAACTCTTCAGATACCTATGTGACCTTTGTCCATCTTCACTTCTTCTGTTTTCAAAAACCATTAACTGTTTATCATATATATATTCAACTGTTATCAACAAAACAACAAAAATTACTGTTGAGGCTCTATACATACTTCTCCAAAGGCCTCCACTCCATCTAGGTTAGGCTTTACAAGCTTTCAATTTACAGTCTTTATTTAAATTACTGTCAAATATAAACTGTGCATATATTAGTTTAGAACTACGTTTGAGTATAAACCCTAGGACAGTTAAACTATATATATATATATATTATAGGAATATGGCCTAGGATTGAGAATGTCTTCCCGGTGAAGGCTCTTTCCTAATTAGAGATCTGTAGTTCAAACCCCCAAGATGAATTATTCCCGGTGAAACATCTTGGCAAAAACCTTAGAATCCAAAAATATAGGACACATCCACCCAAAGAGGAATTATTCCCGGTGAAACCTCTTACCCATTTGCTTAGAGCCAAAATAAGTTCAAAACTACATAGCTTTCTCTTGTGCTATAACAAGGACCCTCGATTAGCCTCCTCTTGGGCTTTGTACAAGGACCCACAGGCTTCTTAAAAGCATTTCCAGCTTCCTCTTGAGCTTGTATACAAGGACCCATCAGGTTTCTTATAAACATAGGAACAGGTCTTTAGTCACCTTTTAACATACCCTGGTGAGTTTCTTCCAATTTAAACCAGACTTTAAACAAGCTAAGTTTGTCTCAATTTCACATTGAGTACACCTTTTGGAATGAGAGACATGGACAGTCTCTGTCACCCTTATCTTCATCAATCTTCCTTAGTAGAGTCTAGGATCTATGTGTGCTTATCCTCAAAGTGTCAGCCTTCATCTTGGGCTTTAAACAAGAAGTCTCCAATAGATAATCTTTCTGCTATCATCTTAACAAAACCCCTGGAAAGGGTTAGCCTCCAAAATCATTCCTTCATTTTAATAAAATCCCTGGAAAGGGTTAGCCTCCAAAGTCAATTAATAAAAATCTGTTTAAAATGTCAAAACCCCTGGAAAGGGTTAGCCTCCAAAATCATTCCTTCATTTTAATAAAATCCCTGGAAAGGGTTAGCCTCCAAAGTCAATTAATAAAAATCTGTTTAAAATGTCAAAACCCCTGGAAAGGGTTAGCCTCTAAAGTCAATTAATAAAAATCTGTTTAAAATGTCAAAACCCCTGGAAAGGGTTAGCCTCCAATATCAGTCTTTCAAAACCAAATATTCATTCTCTTAGGAGATAATTTCCCCAGCTGAGTCAAAATCCCTGGAAAGGGTTAGCTTCCAAAGAAACACAGTCTTTTAATAAATAAAATCTCCTCAGTAGAGTCAAAACCAACAAAAACAGTTAGCCTCAACCTTGGGCTTCATACAAGGCACCAAACAATAAAACTCCCCTGTCAAGAGTCAGCCTCAACCTTGGGCATTGTACAAGGCAGATAATAGAGTCTCCCCAGTGAGTTCTTCATCATCCAATAGCCACAACCTTGGGCTTTGTACAAGGCAGATTAAACCATATTTTTATGTGTCAAAGATTCCTAACACCTAGGATCTTTTCCCCATAGAGTCATCCATACTCAGTTTATTTAAGAGTCAGCCACAACCTTGGGCTTTGTACAAGGCAGAAAATAATGTTTTTTTCCTAGCTAGAGTCAGCCTCAATTCTGGGCTTTGTACAGAACACCAAATAAAAATCCATCAAAATAAACACTCTCCAAATAGAGTCAGCCTCAATTCTGGGCTTTGTACAGAACACAAAAATATCCTGTAATTAATCCCCAATGGAGTCATCTCCCAGAGTCAATAATAATTAATAAATCAATCAAAAAGCCTCAAGCTTGGGCCTCATACAAGCCAGCTAAAGTCAAATCTTTTATACAGTAGATAGACATAGCTTATCTCTATAGAGAGATATTTTTACTACTCTACCACATTCAAACAAACAAACATTTCCATTTCAATTTCAATTTTAATCAAGTCTCCCATTTAGGATTTTGAAAGGCATGAGCTGGCAGTAAAACCCAGACATGTGGTAACTTTCCCTAATTTGGATGAGCAACTTTCTTTCATTTAAGAGGCATTTGACTGGTATACTTGCACATACACAAGTAAGGTCCCCCTCTTGAATGAAATGAATTCAGTTATTCTGTCACTCTTTTAAATGTTTGTGGTAGAATAGTACAAATACCTCTCTGTAAAGATGATTTCATGTCTCTTTACTGTAAACAGAGATTTAATTCCAAGCTTCAACCTTGAGCTTCAAGCAAGGCACCAAAAATAATTAATTTCCCTAGTTAGTTCCCCGAACTACATTAAGCTCTGACTTCCACTAGGGATATGTAGGCATGAGGTTCACAAGGAATCTCAGCGAGCTAATAAAATACCAAAAATAGTCAGTCAGTCAGTCAGTCTTTCTTTTATTCAATTCAATTCTCTCTCCTAACACAAAGGAGAAACTTTCCCAATCTTTAGCAATAAACACAATCACAATGACACATAGAAGGTTCCTGTAGAGTACTACAGATATGTAGGGTGTTTAAACACTTCCCTATGTATAACCGACCTCCCGGACTCCAGAATTTCTAGTCTAGGTGAAATCCCCACACTTAGCAAACTCCTAGGGTTTAGTTGAGATCTTTTTTCCCCTTTCCTAATCGTAGGACCAATAAGAAAGTTCGTGTGATATCGTAGGAAGAACTGAAACAAAATTCATCCCACCACGGGCGCATTCTCCTTCCAAATTTCGCGTGAAGGGTTTAGCGTGCCGTCCTCCCAAGTGAAACGGGGAGGTAAACAAAACGACCACCACATATACCTGTGTGTCCGCACGGGTACAAATTATTTAGTAATGTAAAATTATACTTCAAATTGAGAGTTATGTTTATGTATGTTTAGCTGCTTAGAATCTAATTGGTTGTGTCCCATGACACTTCATAAAGTATTTCATTCACATTTTCAACATTAAAGACAAGTATAAATGAGTGATAACTTAAGACCTACTAAATAACAAATTATCTTGAGAGTAAGAATGATTCGGTTCATCAATCATATTACAATGAAAAGATTAGAATACATATTAATATTTAAAATATTTTATCATTAAAATGGTCAATTTTATGTATGTCTTTTTGTTTATATCTAACTGATTGTGCCTACTGTTACTTTATCAAATGCAAATTAACATTTATACATGTTTTGTTGCTTGGATCTAACTTGTTGTGTCCCATATTAAAGACAAGTGCAAAGTTATAATGAGAAACATGTAATATGATTTTAAGATAGATATTGTAAAAATCATAACAAAACAAAATAATAATTTTATGCAGTAATGAATATATATTGAATTGTCATTCATTTGTGTATTTATATAGAATTGTTACTTAACATAAAATAGGTATCGTGTTGATAGTGCCCCCTAATAAAAATAAAAATTTTGACATTTGAAAATAAGAATTTTGTATCTCAAATAAAAACAATGGTTAATTAAAATAAAATATGTATTTTGCTGATAATGTCCTGTAAAAAAAAATTGGCATTTGAAAATAAGAATTTTGTGTCTTAAATAAAGACAATTTTTAATTAAAATAAAAAAAAAGGTGTTTTGATCATAATGACCCGTCATTAAAGTAAAAATTTTGACATTTGAAAAAAATATTGTTTTTTAATAATTATGAATAATTTTTTAATAATCATAAAATAATTATGTTTTCAATTGAGTAAATTTTTACGTATTTCTCTTTGTTCCTTTAAAAAAATTCAATTTATTAATTTATTTATATTTTAAAAAATAAAAAAAGAAAAAGAAAATTGAGGAATAAAAAATTAAAATGAAAATTGTGAAGTGTGTAGGGTGTTTAATTAAGAGAGTGAAAGATATAAATAATTTAATTTGTAAAAGGAGGGAAAATATAATTTGAAATGAGAAAGTGATTTTGTATTGTCATGTGTCAACACTTTATTAATTAGAGAGTGTGATTATATTGATCTTTATGTAAGTACTAATATACCCTTTTTCTTTGTAAATTTTAAAAGAGCAAATGCCATTTTTAGTAGAGTGGTGACATCTTCTAATAATAACTAGATAGTAGAAATCAAATTCAACCTCTAGCATAATGAAATATACTCTCTCTATGATCATTATTACAAATAAATATTCTATATTTTATTACAAGAAAAGTACGTTGTAGCTTCAAAAATTTAGCATCGACTCTGATTCCAATTAGGGTCTGTCGTGACTTTTTAGAGGCTTCGGACTAATAATAAAAATAATCCTTATAATAAATTGAACAACTTACTTTAATTTAAAATTTGATCATATAATAATTTAAATCTAATAATTTAATTCACAATTCATTTAATAAAAAATATTAATTAGAAATAATATAAAATTTGCCAAAGTATTAATATTATAATAGAATAAAATTAAATAATATATATTTCTACATAAATATAATAATAGATCAAACCACTTATAAAAATGTAATATATTTTATCACAAAAAATAATAAAATGAGTATATAATAAATATTTAAATAGTGAACTATAAAATATTAGTATATTTAAAATATATATTTACAAAAAATTATTAAAAAATAAAACATTTAATTTTAAAATAGGGTGATAATTACACCGTTAAATCTTCCGCACATGGGAATGGTGGAATCAAAATGCTGCTTTTTTCTATTAATGAAAATGCTGCTTTAATTATAAAACTGTTATATGTTTTCAAGTCTTTTAATTCCAGGCACGACCTTATGGCAAAATTGGAACTTGAGAAAGCACTGCGATGATGTTACAATGCCGTAAAAGCATATCATCCAAATAATATAAAACATAGTAAATTTCCTTATCCACCTCCCTATCTTTTTGGTGACCTCCCGCGAAATTTCACAATTGTCCCTTTATTTCGGAAATGTATTTCTGAAGTACAAAAAAAAGGTGTTTTCGAAGATGCATCTCCGAAAACATCTTTTTTTTCCAAATTTTTTCTTACTTCAGAAATGCATTTCTGAAAACACCATTTCGAAAGTGCATTTCCGAAATACTGCGCGTTTTGCAGTTTAAACAAAACAACCCCTACCCCCCAAATCATTTACCCTAAACCAATTTCAAATTCAACCTCTCTGAGATTTTCTGAAAACCAACTTCCAAGACTACATCAAAGGCTCCATCTACTTGTTCTACTACATTCAAAAGCATCTCAATCACCTTCAATTTGTAAGTTTCTAAAGCTTTAGATCTATGATTGAAATGCATGTTGGGGTTGTTAGAAATTAGAAAAATGATATAGGGGTAGGTTGTTAGTAGTCTTTAGGGTTGTTTAGAAGCATAAAAACTGGTTTTGAAGTGTTTTGGGGTCTGCCATGAAACCTGCAGAAATGGTATTCGCAGGGGTGTTTCGGAAGTTCATTTCCGAAAACACCTCCCTCACCAGTTTCAGAAATGAACTTCTGAAATGTGTCCAGAAGTGTTTTTTTAATTGTTTCGCATTCTTATGGATTTCAACTGTTTCAGGAATATGGCAGGGAACCCAACACGTATCAGACAGGGGAGAGAGACACAGACAGCGTCGGCTAGACGCGAGCGTGCGGCGCAGCTTGCAATCGACGCAGGGACGGGGTGGAGTACGAGCACCCGTACAGACAGATGAGCCTGGTTCCTCGTCTGGATCGAGGAGTTGGCTGGCTCGAGCATCTTCTTCCCGTTAGGAGGAGGTACGGGAGGAGGAGGAGGTTGTTAGAACAAGAAATGTTCTGATCAACATTCTTAGTTTTGATGATAACATTATATATGAATTTTGTATAAGAGAATATGGTACTCTAATTATTCACGTTTTCCATTTCAGGAAAAGTCTAAAAGAGTATGCACAAAATCAACGTTCAGAAGCTCTGACCCAGAAGATCTGGATTGCTTCATCAGAACATGGTATGACAGACATCAGAAGATGGTCTTGCAGAATTCAGAACATGATCTGGAAAGCATCAGAAGATGGCAGTCAGAAGCAAAGCTCTGAAGATCTGATGGTATCACGCTCCAAAGCACTCCCAAGTTTGTTGACAGAAGTTGCATCTGCACCAAAGCTGAAGACTCTGATATTCAAACGTTCATTCTACATAATCTGAATCCAGAAGCAAGTACAAGATGAAAAGGCTATAACGTCAAATCTCTGACTGACAAAAAAGAACGTTAGAAGCTACAAAAGGCAAAGTCAGAAAAAACAGTTGAAGCATGGCTCGGAGTAGTTGACAAAAGAGTGAAACATTAAATGCAGCAGTGTACTATTCACGCAAAGCACTAAATGCTCTCATCGGTCACATTTCCTCAACGCCTATATATAGAAGTTCTGATTCAGAAGCAGCAAAACAACTCTTGAACGAAAAGAACCAAAACACTGTCAAACAAAAAACACACAAAAGCAAAGAAGAACTTCATCTTCAACCTCACAACATTGTAATATTTTAGTGAGTGTTAGAACTTAAACTTGAGAGAAAAATCACTTGGTGATTATAGCTTATTAAGAAGCAATTTAATCTATTGTAATATTTATTTTACATTGATTGTAAAAGGAAGTTCCTAGAGTGATCAAGTTGTGATCTGTACTCTAGAAGACTTAGAGGTTATCTAAGTGGAGAACCATTGTAATCAGTTTGATTAGTGGATTAAATCCTCAATTGAGGTAAATCACGTTGTCAGGGGTGGACTAGAGTAGTTTAGTTAACAACGAACCAGGATAAAAATAACTGTGTGATTTATTTTTATCTACCATTTTTAGAAGAAACCCTTATTCAATCCCCCCTTTATAAGTGTTTTTCACTCCTTTAGAGGTGAGATACCAGGAGGTAGAGGAGGAGATACTTGATGCTGATCCTCCACACGGGGAGGAGGAGGACGACGACGAGGAGGGCTACCCAGGAGGGCCTAGGGACACGTCCGTGCTGATTTCCTACCACGAGCACGTCGCTAGATGTGTCCGGGAGGGAGACGTATTTTTTATAATTTAGCCGACTTCATTATTTAACCGTTTTTTATTTAGCTTTTTATTCCACATTTTCTTAATGGTCTAATTAACAATGTTTTTTGTTTTTGTTGTAACAGGAAAGGCCGGCTTTAAAAATGGTGAACCACGCGCGGAAGATTTTTGGTCTCTTTTAACCAGAGGCGCAGTGGTTTAATGATGCGGTGACTGCTTATGGGCTAGGTGGGTTGTGCATGACCGGGTATACCACCATCAGCCACGGCATGCAGGGGGCTTTTGTGGAGCGGTGGCATAGGGAGACGTCTTCTTTCCACTTACCGGTTGGGGAGATGACGATCACCTTGCACGATGTGCACTGTCTTCTCCACTTGCCGATTAGGGGGATGCTGCTGAACCATTCTCGGATCCAGAGGGTCGATGCGATCGACTGGATGGCGATCCATCTGGGTATGGACCCAGATATGGCTGATTTTGAATGCTGGACGACAAATGGGCCTCATATATGCGGTTCTCCATATTGAGGGATTATTATGAGCACCACTTGGTGGCGACGGTCGAATCCAAGGAGGCGGGTAACGACCTATTTATGGAGTATCACCGTGTCTGCGCTCTCCGGTGATGGTTCATGTTTTTGGTAGGCACTGCACTCTTTGTGGACAAGAGTGCAATATACGTCGACATGACCTACCTCCGCTACTTCATGGACTTGACTACCATTCACCAGTGGGACTAGGGGTCAGCTATTCTGGTATACCTATACCAGAAGCTGAATGAGGCCTCTAACTGGAGGACCAGGCAGTTGACCAGATCTGCCACACTTCTGAGTCCTGACGGTACGTTTTATTTTAATTATTTCACATTTATTTATGGTTCGTATTTATTTTTTACATTATCGTGTTTGTGTTTCAAGGTTGGATCATCTCCTACTTCCCCCGCATCCACGGCTTCGCCATTGATCCTGCGTACGAGGACGCCATGCCTAGGGCCGCCCGATACGTTCTCCAAAGGGGGAACAATGCAGTGGGACCATATCGTGGGTGCCTCGACCGCACAGCTCACGATGACATTCGTTGGAGGCCATTCAATGACTACACTGTTGTTGTCCCATTTGACAGCATCGCGTTATATTCTGGCTGGTTGGCATGCGGGACCAACACCATGGTGAGGTATCTCCCTGAGCGGTGCATACCGAAGTTTGGACATGTGCAGATGATACCGAGGTCGCCGTTTGAGGCTGCTCCCGATACAGTTACCCGAGTGGAGCTCACTGCCATATTTGCGGACTAGGAGCGTCATGTGTAGAGGGGTACGTCACATGGTTCTATCGGGTGTCACATCCTCTGATGACAGCCACCGCTCCCGGCGCTCCTAGGCCAGCATACAAGGAGATCCTAGAGAACCATCAGGTCGAGGATGACCATGCCATTGATCTCATGCCGATATGCCAGCGGATAGAGATGCTTGGGCGGGATGCGTTGGAGCGAGGTATCATTGATCAGGGCGGTCCAGAGGCAGTCGTCGTGGTGGAGAGGATGGTCGGTGTTGCGCGCCGTGCGGCGGCATATAGGAGGCAGAGGAGGTCCCAGGGAGAGAGGGTTAGGCTTACACAGTAGGGGTTTTGGATTATTTTTCTTGTATTCGGCTTGTATTTCGCACACTATTACTATTTTATTCGGCCTATATATATTATTCGGATTGTATTTATTATAATAGTATTTTATGTTGATATGTCGTTGATTTTATTCGGCGTTTTCGTTTAATTAAAAATATGGGATTGTTAAGAAAAACATAAAAAAAAACACAATTTCTGCATAATTCAGAAGTGCATTTCCGAAAACCCCCAAAAATGTGAAAAAAGTGTTTTCGGAAGTGCATTTCTGAAAACACCCCCCATTTGGTGTTTTCGGAAGTGCATTTCTGAAGTCTGGAAAAATCTAAAAAAAAATAATTCGAAGATACATCTTCGAAGTAGGAGCAACTTGAGAATTTTGCTTGGGGTCACCCCCATAGGGGGTCAATAAAGAAATTCTCTAAAACATATTACTTTATTATTAAGCCCAACATCCAAATTTTGAGACCCTATTTTTTTTTAGGCCTTGGACTATGGGCCTAGTTGTCCTGATCCATGGCCGACCCTGATTCCAAAATTTATAGCATCAATTATAGAGAATTTCTTTCCTGACCCCTACTGTTTTGGTCACCCGCGGCGAAAACCCAAAAATACCCCTACTTCGGAAATGCACTTCCGAAGTAATTTTTTTTCAAAATTTTCCCATAATTCGGAAATGCACTTCCGAAAATATCAAATGGGGGCGTTTTCGGAGATACATTTCCGAAAACACTCATTTTTGGGAAATTCGAAAGTATACTTCTGAAAAAAGACATGGTGAAGGAAATGGTGATTTACTGTAACTACATTAAGAAACTTGGAAGAGCCTTGCTATAGACATTTTTTTGACTTTTCAACACATACACTGTGTCTTTCTTAATTTTAATTCACACATGTTGTTTCGAATCTCTCACTTAATACACAAAAATAATTGGGGGATGTATCCATACTAAAAGAATTTACACTAGGGAGATAAATTTTTTTTTCCATCTTTCTCTTGTATCGTTGGTGTTGCAGTAAAAATATATTCATCATTAATTTCAAAAGTTATCAGTAAAACCACAACATTATGAAACTGAAGCTGCAAAAATCATATGAAATTTATTTTTCAGAATCAAACTCTAACATATCCCAAATCAAATAATAACGACAATTTAATACTTTGAACAATTTATCAAGATCCATTCACAACATTGACAAATAAAAAAAACAGAATTACATAAGGGAATTTTTAATTATAACAATATCTTCTTCCTCTTCATTATAGTGTGCCAAATTATTCTTTCCTTCACCATGTCTTTTTTCGGTAGTATACTTCCGAAACCTCCAAAAATGGGTGTTTTCGGAAGTGCATCTCCGAAAACACCTCCCCATTTGATGTTTTCGGAAGTGCACTTCCGAACTCTGAAAAAATGTAGAAAAAAATTTACTTCGAAAATGCATTTCCAAAGTAGGGGTATTTAGTGATTTTTCGCTGGGGGTCACCCCATAGGAGGGTCAGGAAAAAAACTCTCTAATTATATGTCTCCAAAATCTTATGCTAACAAGTTAAATCATTTATCTTATTTTTATTAGATATCAAATTATAGCTTCAGCGACAACCAACGTTAACATGTATTTATATATTTGTTGATTTATTTATTTATTTTATTTAGCGACGGTTAAGGACAACGTTAATGTTGGTGCGAAAAAAATTTATTCCCTTCACAAATTTTGTTTGCCTCCTTTTTTAATGTACTAAGTAATTTTTTTTTTAATTTAGCGGAGACTGGACCGACACTAAATTATATTAAATATTTATTTACTAAGTAATTCATTCCCCCCACATTTTTAAGTTGCCTTCCTTTTTTATTTTAAATTAATAAAATAAAATATTGTAAAAATAAAATAAATTAAACAAATATTTTTGGGTTAAATATGTTTTTGGTCCTCGTAAATATCGTAGAACTTATTTTTAGTCTCTCTAGAAATTTCCTTCAAAGAATGGTCACTCTAAAATTTTTCATCCACGCTTTTGGTCCCTCCTACTAACATCGTTAACAGGGTTGGCGTGACATTGTCATGTGACAATGCTAGCATGGCAAAGATGCTGACATGGATGACATGTGATATTTTATCCGAAATTTATATTTTTTATATAAATTTTATTAATAGCGACAGATATTTCGTCACAAAATCCGTCGCAAACATGAACATCATATAAAAATCCAAAATCTGTAGCTAATATACAACTAATCCGTAGCTAATTCAAACACATCATTCTTATGACCTAGACTTTGTTTTTTTCTCATGATTTTTTGTAATAAAATTTATCACATTATAAGGATATCTCTCACAAGAATTTAATTTATTTTTTACTTTAGATGAATTAAAAATGAATTTTATTTACGAGTCGATTTTCTTTAAAACGGAAACAAAGAAAACGTTAGCATATGATTGATTTTTAGGCTATTATTTTTCAGGGAGTTATACCATAACATATAAAAAATATCTACAAATATTTATTGAATTTTGAATAAGTCTCGATTTATTTTGATTTTTCGATCGAAACACATATAAATGTGTTTTTTTTATCAAGTGACGAAACGGAAATTTAACCCTATTGATTGTAAAATGGCGGACATGCTTTAATTTTTTTTCACATTAGTGTATCAAATTATAAGGATCTCTCCCACAAAAATTGATTTTATTTGCATGAGGTGAATTAAATAAGAATTTTTTAAGCGCCGATTTTCTACAAAACAGAAACAACGCAACATTGGAATATGATTGAGTTTTAAGATAATATATTACAAAGAATTAGATAATAACACATAAGAATTATCAGCAAAATTTTATTACATTTCAAATAAGTCTCAATTTATTTTGATTTTTCAATCGAAACACATATATATGTTTTGATCAAAAAATCAAAATAAATAGGGACTTATTCGAAATGAAAGTTAGCAGATACTTTTTATATGTTATGATATAACTCCCTGCAAAATAATAGCTTAAAACTTAATCATATGATATTGTTTTCCTTGTTTCCATTTTATAGTAATTTGGCTTGTAAAATAATTCATATTTAATTCATCTCTAGTTAAAATTTTGAATTTTTGTGAGAGATATCCTTATAATATGATACACTTTATTGCGAAAAATTATGAAAAATAGCAAATTCTAGGTCATAAGAATAATGTGTTTGAATTAGCTAGGAATTAGCTATAAATTAGTACATATTAGCTATATATTCTGGGTTTTTATATGATATTCATGTTAGCGACGTATTTTGCGACAAAATACTTGTCGCTATAAATAAATTTTATATAAAAAATATAAGATGGGGACAAAATGCCATGTGGCACGCTGGCATTGCTACATGGTAGTACCACGTCTATTAACAAACGTTAGCGGGAGGGACCAAAAGTGTGGATGGAAAATTTTAGAGTGATTGTAACACCCCATACACAACTGACTAGTATATTATGCATGAACCATTAAAATTGATATTGAGTACATACAAAGGCCAAAGATACAAGAAGATCCATATGAAAATACAACATGAATTTCTACTAAGAATTATAAAACATGTGTCTTCAATGGATCTGCACAGCGGAAGATGAGATCTGACAAGGTCTTCGAACCATCACCATTTCTAAGTCTTCAATCCAAACCTGCTATCAATCAGACACTTCTAAACTGCACCTGAAAAAGATAAGATGAATGGGGGTGAGATTACTAAATCTCAGTGAGTCCTCCTATCTTACGGGTTCACTCGTTTCTACAGGGAACATGCAATCAAATAGATTCACCGAGAATCCGGGTTTACCTCACGGTCAAGTACAAGTACACAACAAGGGCAATATCACCATTGGTAGTCCCATGACTAGCTAATGAGATAGTAACAAATACACAAACAACACACAAGTATACATACCTATACCCGTGTATGAGGAATCCAGGAGTAAGTTACAACCCACTCATTAGGCTACGCAATCCACACCCTCGGTGAGTTACACTCGTGCATCGCATCAAGAGACTTGTACCAACACACTGCACGATGAAGCGGATGAGTCCTAGGTGGCACCTCATTCGTGACGAGTTACAACGGTGACATTGCCTACTTGGCGTTTTATGTAACACCCCAATTCTACCCAGTAATTATAAGCAAAAATCAGAGTGCATTTAAAAATCTTCATCAAACAACGGGATGTCACATTACAACTTAAAACCACAAACATCTTGCATTTCATTTAATAATGATACATAGCATTCGAAAACATAACTTTATTCAATCGGATCAAACTTCAACTTATAAATTAGAATCAACTTAGAAACATCTCTTATTCAATTGAAATAAACGTCAACATAGAATACAAAAATTATAACATAATGACAACTATCCCTCAAGTGCTACGTATCAGAGCAAGACCCTCTTGACTTATCATAGAGAAACATAAAGACTTCATAAAGTTACTTCGAACATCCACAGCTAAACTTTAGTACCTGACCATTTCCCATGGTAGAGGAAATAACAACAAAAGGGTGAGATATCTTACAATATAAAGGAATGCATGATAAATAATATAGGAGATATAGATCATATATAATTTCACCACTTCTCATCACATAACATCTTACAACAATTTTCATCACAAAAAAACCTATCAGTATAATACAACTTTCAGAACGGCAACAATGTCCTTAATCAAGTAGGACAACATATTCAAATTTACAAGTATGATATCAAATACGTCACAACAAACATCTCATCATCACGTCACAACAAACATATCATCATCTCAACAATTCAAACACAATTCAAATGTGACTCGAATGTGACTCAAACTTATGCATATGCATGTGGTGCCATTGGAGTACAACTCCCGTCTAAAACAATTGCCATTGGGCCATCTAAAACATTTGCCACTTGGGACGTCTCAAACATTTGCCACTTGGGCCATATCAAACATTTTCCATTAAGGCCGTCTCAAACAATGCAATGGATTTGACTCAGATGATGCTTATCCATAAACACAACTTAAACAGCATAAGCAACATAAACAACACGTCATACATCATCTAAAACAACACCAACTCAATGCCAAGGTTCTATGGCAATAACCGTATCATTACTATAATAGTATTCATCACGTCTCAATCACGTCGCTATGTCATATCATTATACAACAATAATTCACTTCACAATACATCACAATACAACTTATCAACATTGACCATAGGGTCTACAACAACAACAACAAATTCCACATACTAGCAAAAACGACAACAATTTCATCATATTAATAACAACATTAACTAATTCATCTAATTAACAACAAACATCAATAATTCATCTAATTAACAACAATATCACACTATACGAATCAAGTAACATCATAACATGTTATATTCAACTTCATAATAAAAACATATTTATTGTTAATTACTCACATGGCATCATTATCGACTCATACATATCAAACACGCACAATTAATTGCATATATCATACATAATCATTATCAACTTATACATATCAAACACATACAAAAAGTATAAGTCTTATTAAATAATCTTCTAATGTCTCTCAATCCATTATTTACGGTATACAAATTTACACAAAACATTTATCTTTGCAAAACATCATTAAATCGGAAAATACAAACCAAGAAAAGGTTTCAAAAAGATATCCAAAGGTTTTCAAGTCATATCATCAGAAAGACATCAATTAGAGCTTCACGGAGGTTCAAACAGCAAAAGAGAGTCAAGCTGCCACCCCCTTGGGAGACGAGCGTCTCAGGGGTCAGAATGCTTCGCAGCACATGTAGAGCATGGGAGAAGGACGTCTCCTAGCATAGGTGTGCAGGAACGTGGTCCCACAAAGAAGAGACGGGCGTCT
Organism: Vicia villosa; assembly: GCF_029867415.1. Classification (NCBI taxonomy): domain Eukaryota; kingdom Viridiplantae; phylum Streptophyta; class Magnoliopsida; order Fabales; family Fabaceae; genus Vicia; species Vicia villosa. Next base: position 135,067,575 of record NC_081186.1, on the reverse strand, counting down.
CCACCCCTATGTACACGTTTTGTCCACTTTCTGCTTCTGGGAACGTGTGTCAGTCAGTATAATTAAACATTTTAAACAATACAGAACAGTGTGACACAGTAATATCAATCTAATTAGGAAACAACATGTAACATAATGTGGTATAGAATATGCAGTTAATTAAATATAGCAGTTAAAATGACAACATAAAATAGAAAAAGACAGAAATCAGGTACAGGAAATAGATTGCATTATAATTAAGGTACTGATTGTCATAGAAGGAAAATTAAAGTTACAGAAAAACAAATGCTACTTAAATAGAAATATAACTAATAAATCTAAAAACTAAAAACTAAAATAACCTTCTAAAGATCAACATCTCTAGCCACGCCTTTGATCTTGCATATGAGGAGCAATCGAGTAAAGGTGCTTGAACATCTCGTCGAACTGTGCATTCATTATGTCCATGAATCCAAAGAAATGCATTTGTAGTGACCGAACTTCATCTCGCATATGTTGTAGCTCATGTTGCATTGCGTTGATCGCTTGACCATGGGTAATCGGGTGATAAGCATGCTCAATTCTTTGAGGAGCATTTCTCGGAGCAGCATATTCAGCAGATGCAACTGGACGTGCTAAAGGAGCAAGATGTGGACTTTGTGGCTCAGGCTCAACTTCGGTCATGTCTTAAGAAGTGGCTTCTTGTGAACCAGGAGGAGTTTCAGGTTCATATTCAGGAATGGGCTCATCCTATGGTTTGGGTTCATACTCAGGAATAGGTTCATCTTCTTGCTTAGGAGGGCCTATGTCATAATATCCAGGAGGAGTTTCATGTTCAGATTCCGACTCCGCTTCAGGCATGTCATCATCAAAATGTTCATAAGCTTGTGGAGTTTCTGGAGATGATTCTCTGTCGGGAATCTGACCATAATAGAGCCAATTCGCAGGGTTATGCACACTCGTCCTTGGATATGGCAAGGTGAACTAATCAAGGGTTTGGTTATCAATTAAAAGCTCAAACTGATCAGTACCAAGGTTTCCAATGATACCTCTATTAAAACAAAAACCAGTGTCCATGGAGTGATAAGTACCAAGCGGTGTCAATCCAAGGAGCGATTGTCGAAGTCCTATAGCATAGGCGATCATGGTGACTAAACCTCTGATCAAAATAGGTGAAACTTCGTCGTGCGTGTTACGCTTGAAGTTTGCTAGCATAAAAGTAATAGCATTGACCGGACGACTCTGAGAGGCACAAAACATGATGAAGAGCTCTTCTCTAGAAACATTAGTGATGTTCTCAGGCTTACCTAAAATAAAATGAGCTAAGATCTTATGGAAGTATCTGAAAGCAGGATTATGAATATTCTCAGATTGAAATTCATGCTCTTCAAAATTATCATTACCAGTAATACTTCCCCAAAAGCGCTCGAGCTCACGGTATGCAAAAAGTTCCTCTTGAACTACAGTAAAAGCATCCAAACCATTGGGAAGTCCCAACATAGCAGTAAAATCACGGATACAAAAGTGATACTCAAGTCCAAATAACCTGAAAAGGATTACTCCTCTGTTCATTCCTAGTCAACACTTTGGTAAATAAGTGAGTGAACTTAAGAACTCCAGAGTGAGCCTTCGGTAAGTGCTAAATCTTTGTAGCAAGTGAGAACCAGTCTAACCAATTTGGTTCAGTAGGTACATGACACTTTCCTCAATCCCTGAGGTCTTCATAGTGGGGAAATGAGGAAAGAGAGATAAATCCATTCTTCTCTCGGCTAGCTTAGCATATCGTCCTACCTGACCGCTACCTTTGAACACCACTTCCATATTATCAACTTCTTGCATCGTGATTAGTTAGTAACTAAGTTAGCCTGTAACTTAAGTTGAAAAATATGAAAATTAAGTCAGAAATAGATAGATGTCGAAGAAGAAGAAAATGAAAAAGAAATGAAATAAGAAGAAATAAAAATAAAAAGATACGATAAGAATATTAAGAGATAAGGATGAATAATAATAAAAATATAAAGGTGAAATTTTTATAATAATAATTATAAGGATAATAATAATTATTATAATCAAAGGATGAAATAAAAATTGAAAATAAGATAAAAATAGATATTTGAGAAAATTAAAATTAAAATTAAATGATTAAGAAAATTAAGTAAATTAAAAAGTAAGAAAAATGTGGGTTGTCTCCCACAAAGCGCTTTGTTTAATGTTGTAAGCTCGACAGTTTAAACAAAACTCATTTTTCAGATTGAGCGGGTGGCTCGTCAAGTTTTAAAATGTGTACATTTTCATCGTTCTTGAGATGATGATAATGTTTAAGGCGTTGCCCATTTACGATAAAAGGTTCAACCGTTTTTCCCCTAATTTCTATCGCTCCACTCGGAAAAATGTTAGTAACCTCGAAAGGACCAGACCATCTAGAGCGTAATTTTCCAGGAAATAATTTAAGCCTAGAGTTAAACAGTAACACTTTATCGCCTTTGTTAAAACTTTTCCTAGATATGCGCTCGTCATGCCATTTTTTTGTTCTTTCTTTATAGATTCTAGCGTTTTCGTAAGCATCTTGTCTAAGCTCTTCTAATTCGTTTATGTCCAGAATGCACTTTTTGCCGGTGGTAGTATAATTTAAATTTAAAGTCTTAATGGCCCAATAGGCCTTATGTTCTAGTTCTACCGGGAGGTGATAAGATTTACCGTAAACAAGTTTAAAGGGAGTGGTTCCTATTGGAGTTTTGAAAGCTGTTCTATATGCCCATAAAGCTTCATTTAACTTGGAGGATGTAACACCCCAATCCTACCCAAGCTGTTAGGTACAAATATCAGAGTATAAAAATTAAATTCACATAAACAATTAGGGTATGGCACTTAAGGAACCACAATCAATATATAACATACTCGCAAAAGATGCGTAACACGAATAATCAAACAGGAAAGATTCTCATAAACACTTGACAGTATCATATATATATATATAAATATATCGGTAAACAGAATATCCACAGTATTCCTCCAAAACACGACGTGTGATAAGGTATCCAAAATAAATAATATGAATACATCCAAAGGATCAAATATACATCAAAAGGATCCTATAAGCATCATCTACAAAATAAGTGTTCAAACCCCCCCCTTAGGTGTTACGTATCACGAGCGGACGACACCAAAACAGACGACTACTAAAAGAGCACCTACACTTGCGGATCACCTGCATATTACCCACGAGTAGGTAACATTAAAGCAGAAGGGTGAGAATATAATTTATAATGAAAAAGCATGAAAAATATAGTAATGCCAACAAGTATCATCAAGAACCATACAACAAAGTAATCCACTAAGTCAACCACATTCAATATATAAGTAATGCGATAAATAAGTGAGAACATAAATTATAAAGACAGACAATGATGAATGAGACTCAACTATGCATATGCATGTGGTACCAAATCCGGAGTAAGCTCCTCCTTGTCATTGTGACAAATACACCTTGCCGAGCATTATGCTGGGACTTCTTTCCCTTAGGAAAATACACCTTTGTCGAGCAGTAAGCTGCGACTAACCATCATCGAGCATTTAGCCCCCACTGATGACCTCTTGCCACTCGGGCAAATACACCTTTACCGAGCATTAAGCTCCTACTGGTAAAAATTGCCAATTCAGGCCACCTGTTAATAGCATTCCGCCATTAGCGTATTGAAATGTTATGCTGTGCACACAAACGACTCGATTACATAACAACAACAACAATAATATAACTCGGTCACGTATCCACATCACACCGGTTATATTAATCCACACGGATACATCACCAAAATTGCCACTCAGGCGTTCATAATCACACATCACACATTTACCGTCAAAACACACATGATTAGTAAATATTATTTCACAAAATATATTTATGAAAACTTATACAACCACCAACACACTCTTCTTTATCATAAAACATACTCAAGGATTTCCATAACAATTCAAACGGCGCGTAGAAACAACCTACGGTCCAAAAGATACAACAAAATGAAGTTTGGAAAAACTATGTTTTACACAGTCCGCTTGAGCTCCGCTTAGCGGACCCAGACAGAAAGTTATTAGTCAAAAATGCAGAAGCTCCGCTTAGAGGACCCTCACAGAGATTTTTCTGCAAAATAACCTCCGCTTAGCGGACCCAGGCCGCTTAGCGGACCTGCGTAAACCTAGAAAAATCAGTTTTATAACAGACCTGCCAAACCCCACCCAATCATCTCAAAACCTCAAATAAGCTTCCCCACACATCCTACACAATCCATACATGCCATATATTCATTCTAACAATCAATGATCCATGGTTTATTCACTAAATGTCAATAACCTAATAATTCCTTCATGAGCAAGAAAACATGGAGAAATGAAAAAAAAAACATGATCAATGAGGATATCTACCATCATACCACACATACACACCACAAAATCATGTTTATAACTTCTGTAGCGCTAAAAAATACTCAACGTGTATACACACTCGAAAAGAACAGAGTCGCCACCGATCTTTATTTATTCCAAAATGGAAAGGGAAAATGTCGAATAAAACCCACGATTAAAAAGAAATGGATAAGATGGTCATCGTAACCAAATTAGGGTTCGGGAGTCGGTTAAGCAAGGGGAAGGTATTAGCACCCCTCACCTCCATCGTACTCGATGGGACCCATTTAGTTAGTTTTATGAATGAGTGTTTGCGTGATGTTTGCGTTCTTTAGTTTATTAATCGATAAAAGAGAAAAGAAAAAAAAGATTTTTATTTTTTATTATTGTGCTCGCCAAGACGTTTGTGTCTTGTGCCTACGTATTCCCTCGTGCAATGGGAAAGTCAGAGCGATCGTAGTTCGGGGTAAAAAACTACGAGTTTGTTGGTTAATCTTATGAAGGATGTTTTTGGTTCAAAGGATAAAACGTATTCAAGAGGTGTGCACCCCTTGTCACTTAATCAACTTTGATTTAATTAAGAAAGATGTTAATATTCAAAGGATCAAAGGTATTCAAGAGGTGTGCACCCCTAGTCACTTAATCACTTCGATTTAATTAAGAAAGATTTTTATTCAAAGGATCAAAGGTATTCAAGAGGTGTGCACCCCTTGTCACTTAATCACTTCGATTTAATTAAGAAAGATTTTTTAAGTTTGATTCAAAGGATCAAAGGTATTCAAGAGGTGTGCACCCCTTGTCACTCGATCACTTATGATTAAGAAAGAATTTTAATATTTGATTCAAAGGATCAAAGGTATTCAAGAGGTGTGCACCCCTTGTCACTCGATCACTTCGATTTGATTAAGAAAGAATTTTAATATTTGATTCAAAGGATCAAAGGTATTCAAGAGGTGTGCACCCCTTGTCACTCGATCACTTCGATTTGATTAAGAAAGAATTTTAATAGTTGATTCAGAGGATCAAAGGTATTCAAGAGGTGTGCACCCCTTGTCACTTAATCACTTTGATTTAATTAAGAAATATTTTTAATATTTTGTTCAAAGGATCAAAGGTATTCAAGAGGTGTGCACCCCTTGTCACTTAATCACTTTGATTTAATTAAGAAAGATTTTTAATATTTTGTTCAAAGGATCAAAGGTATTCAAGAGGTGTGCACCCCTTGTCACTTAATCACTTTGATTTAATTAAGAAAGATTTTTAATATTTTGTTCAAAGGATCAAAGGTATTCAAGAGGTGTGCACCCCTTGTCACTTAATCACTTTGATTTGATTAAGAAGGATTTTTAACTTAATTAATGCGTTTAAGTCCAAAAGATTAAGGTATTTAAGAGGTGTTCACCCCTTATCACTCGATCTTTCGGTATGATTAAGAAAGGAGATTTTTGAAAAGAATAAACTCGACGTTGGATCGAGAAATTGTTATTTTAAATGAAAATTATTTTATTAAATTTAAACAAGTATTTAACTAAGTTAATTAAAATCCAACCAAATTGATTAAAAGAAATAAATTAATTGACTTAGTTTTAATTAAAATAATTGATTGCTTTTTTTTTTAAATAAAAAAATAAAAAAAATGTTTGAGAAAGCAAATTGGGCCGTGTGGGGTGCTGGAGTTCGGATGGAGTAAGGGCCCATAACAACTAAATAAACAAACAAGCCAAAACAAAGTATTGGAGCGGGTCGGTTTAAACCCGGATCCCACAAAAAAAACCGGTTTCAATTAAAAAACCTAATCCCAAATATCTTTCATTAACCAGAAAAAACGTGTTCTTCCCCTGCAAATCGCACACAACACCAAATGCCTCTCCACGATTAGTCTCTCGGCTCCCATGGATATCGCGCTCTCATCTCTGCTTTTCTCTCTGAATTCATCTCTCCGACTCTCTCGATATCGTATCTATGGCTGAACAACAAAACAACAGCAACGAAACAATAACTCGCCTCTCTGCTCTCACCGAACACACAGAAAACAAACATTCAAGCAAACCTCAACCTAAATCCGAACCTCAAATTTGTAGAAACATTAACACCACGATTTAATTTCAAATTTAAAGCCAAATCCTAAAGTTTTCAGAGTGAAATGAAACGCAATACAAGCATGGATTTGAGCAATATCCATGGGGTTATTCATCAGGAATACATGGAGAACATCATAGTATAAAGATTTCGTGGAACAAATGAGGAATGCTTACGACGCCGGAATTAATCCGGAGAGCTTTGACGTCGGCAAGCGTCCGAACAGGCTCAGGTAGGTTCTCTTTGACTCCCTCCTTAGCTCTTTATTTCTTTCAATCTCCTCTTCTTCTTCTTTCTGAAATCTGGATTGCGTTGTTGTTGTTGCTTCGGACGGGTTCGATTAGCAGGTGATTAGGTTGTGAGTGTGTGATTGTTTGTTGTGTTGAGCGGTGAGAGTCAAAGGTTTTGTGTAATGAGAGTTAAGAGAGTTTGTGAGTTGAGTGAGGTTTATGCCTTTTCGCTGCGTATGCGTGTTTGTTGGAAGGTGTGAAACTGATGAAGAGAATATGGTGACTGTTATATCAGTGTTGAGTTGATGAAGGTTGTTTTGCGTTTTTCCTCTTCAGAAATCTCTCTAGGGTTTATGGCCAAGTGTGGCTGCCCCTTTTTCTCCAATGAATCAGTGAACATATAGTGCTTAGGTTTGGGAATAACTCTAGGTTAGGATGGACTCAAACTTGGTTTGGAATTATAAAGGGAAATGCTGCAGGTTGCTTTTGTGTAACAGTTTGTATTTTACCATTTTCTTGCAATTTCTGATGCTGGCCGCAACATAGTGATAGCAGGGTAGCAGTTTTGTCTTGTTTTGAGGACAGCAAGGTTTTGGACAGGCCATAAAATTGGGCCTTATGAATTTGTTTGGATGACAGAAATCTTGGCAGCTTTGTCTATTTTCTTAAACTCTTTTGCTAATTAAACCTTTGTTTATTATGAACTCACTTGAATGAATATTGACTTCACTATGCTTTTCCTCTTTTTTCTTTCATATAGATGAGAACATGAAGAATGGTATGAAGAAAGGAACATTTGGAGCTTGAAACCGTTGTGTGAATGACTCGAGAGACTTGGGAAAAGGATGCTTGGAGGTGTAGCCTCGATTGGGAGCTTGAAGGTTAAAAAGTGTTCATAACGTTACCGTTTGAAGATCAAATTTGGCATGAATCTTTTTTGAAAAAAGCCTTGTAATTTTGCTAGTTTTAGAATACCTTTTTTGTAATTCAAGTGACAATTGTAACTTAAATTTTGTAATTCACCTCTTTTGTAATTCAAGTGACACACCCTTTTTTAGCATTCCTATAAATCTTGGATCTACTCTTGTATCAAGTGATACTTGTAACTTGAATTTCCATGTGAACATGTACCTTAAAGTTTGTACAAAAATCACAAAATCCTTGATTTGAATAAGAATCTTTTCCTTAGTAATGATCCTTGTAGAATTGATGAACTTTTGCGAACTTTACTTCAAAGAATGTTTGCAAACTTGAATGAAATTGAAATCAATGATCTTATTCAATTGAATCCTTAAATCTTCTTCGCTAAAACCCTAAATCTCAATCTCCAAACATGGTCAACCCGTCAATAAATCTTCAAACCAAAAATCTTCTTCTATGGACGATCTCATCATAAGAATCATCGTCTTTGAAGAAACGATTATAGCGTGAATTGAAATTAGAAGTTAAGAACAATTTTAAGTCAAGAATGACAATTCAATAACTTCTATTGTCCTTTAAGCATAATTAGCTCTCGATCTTTGAAGATAACTTGTAGACATTGTGCCAAAAGAATCGTCTCAAAAATGTTGAAAATTGAAGAAGTTACGATCTTTGAAATCTAACTTGAGAATCGGTAAAACGTTCAAACACTGGTGAACCCTTGCTATGCAAATGATGTAAATGGGATGTGGGATCTTAGGTCAAAAATTGGGGTATGACAGATGCCCCTTATTTAAGTTTCCTCTATCGGGAGATATGAGGATACTTAAATACTAAATACACAATTTTTGCCCTAAGATACTGCAAATGTGTTTATGACATGAATGCAATGGACACTTTTTTAATGCAATATGATATGAGAGAGACTCTGAACACCGCAGGAGATATGGTGTCACAAGAGACAAACTAATGCTGGAGAAGCAAAGTAAAAGACAAATGAACTCCACAAGGGAGTATCGACAAAGTGACCCAATCGGGGAAAGGATTGCGACAAAGGGGTATCCAAACCCACTTTGGGAATGGAATCCAACTCCACTGGAGAAGAGATTACAAATCTACAAGGGAAAATACCTCACTGGTAAAGAAACAAAAGATACACCGACGTTTACTGAAGGTGAACTACCAACTTTTACTGATGGTAGAGAAATCTTCATCTGGACATCGACTTTTTACTTGAAGATGCAGGAATCTTGTCATCTGGATACCAACTTTCACTGAAGGCACATGAATCTTCATCTGGACATCGACTTTTTACTTGAAGATGCAGGAATCTTGTCATCTGGATACCAACTTTTACTGAAGGCACAGGAATCTTCATCTGGACATCGACTTTTTACTTGAAGATGCAGGAATCTTGTCATCTGGATACCAACTTTTACTGAAGGCACAGGAATCTTCATCTGGACATCGACTTTTTACTTGAAGATGCAAGAATCTGGTCATCTGGATACCAACTTTTACTGAAGGTACAGGAATCTTCATCTGGACATCGACTTTTTACTTGAAGATGCAGGAATCTGGTCATCTGGATACCAACTTTTACTGAAGGTACAGGAATCTTCATCTGGACATCGACTTTTTACTTGACGATGCAGGGATCTGGTCATCTGGATACCAACTTTTACTGAAGGTACAGGAATCTTCATCTGGACATCGACTTTTTACTTGAAGATGCAGGAATCTCTTCATCTGAACATCAACTTCTTACTTGAAGATGCAGGAATGTCTTTATCAAAGGTGTAAAATAAACACACTCTTGATCCAAATTTCATTGATTTGAAAGGTCTAAATGATTAGAGACAAAAATCAATACATGAATGAGCTGGAGAGAAACGTTCAACCAAGACTCTTCCTCATGAGGAATAAGCTCATCTAAGGATTTATCCTATCCAAAATGGAAAGGAAAACTAAAGCAAACACTCCCACGAGGGATAAACTCAGTGGGGAATTTAGAAAGGATACACACTTTTCTGCTTAGGGCTGACACTCTATTGGAGAGAGAGAATACACTACTTGGTGATAAACACAACCAAAATAGATTTAGGATGATTAGGAAATGCAAATGTGCATGAATGGTGTAAGTATGAATGTATGAATGTCATGCATATGCTGACAAAACGAAGAAAACAGATAAAGAGGAGATCTTGAAAACATCATAGTACAACGGGATACTCGACTAATCTCGACTAGATGGAGACTTCTACGTAGAGCCTGTCTTTTGTAACATCCTCTAGGAGAAATGAAAGAAATTTTTTGGGGAATAACACCCATTGGGGAAATAAACCCTAGAGGGATACCACACTTGTCGGAGAAACTTACTAGCAGCGGAACCACGCCTACTGGGGTAACCCAAAGCGAGATCTATTGGAGAAATTAGAGATCAACTGGAAAACCCCAAAAACTCTTAAGGTTTCAAACAATCTCAATACTGCAACAAATAAACCAGCCGGAGGAGAACCACCATCAACTAAACAAATCATGATTCACAAATAATTGAGGAATCTTATGCACTATTGTAAATAAGGATCTTAGATCTTATGCCCCTATGCTTGGCACTTGGAAGAAGATTGCCCCTGAATGTTGAGCCCTTTAAGTGACTGGCTTCACTATTTCCGTAATGTAACATGCCCCAGTGTGAGCCTTTGAGAGACTTTGTCTCGAGGTAACTGCCCCAGATCAACTGGATCTTGAATTAATTTTCCCCAAGTTGATTGTTCTTGGGAAGAATGTGCCCCTGATTGAACTACTTGCCAATAACTAATTTCACACAAATGCAATTCCTTTAACGCTAAGTGCTGACTTGCAAATAAAACAGTTAATTCAAAATGGTAATTTTAATGCAACGCATATGCAAAATTTTGAAAACAAACCATTTATTGGAATGTTACAAGATATTGAAAAAAAGGTGAATCCTTATGAGCATTTTTTTTGAAATTCAATCTGCGAAAGATGAATGTGACAACATGATGTCAGCACAAATGATTAGCAAACAAATTAGGAGTCAAGTTAACGCAACCTTTCAATAGTATGCTTTCAAAAGAAATCTTGCTTCAATTAGGTCTTTTTAGGGTTGTAACGTGGCCAGGTTCACGGTTTATGAAACAAAAGATATAGGCTCGAATTTTGATTTTGACCCACCCCATTCTTCGTGATATTCTCCAGTCCTATGTTCAGTTATTTGACACATAAATTCAACTTCCAAGAGGATTTGCAAATGCTGGTTTGAGAACCAATTTCCTTTGAGGCGACAATTATCTATTCTTATTTGGAAGTCACACAATCGTGTTGTTGCTTTTATTTTGACAATGATCTTTTATGATCTTTCAATCCAGCGGGATGCCCTAATTTTTGCCTAAGTCTCCTTTTTAGGTTTTGACTTAGCGGACCTTTCTATTTTTTTCTTCTTTTTTAGTTCTATTTTTTTTGAACAACTTGTGTGACGTTTGTCCACTTGATTAGAGAATTTATAGACTGCGTCTGCCACATTGATGGTTCCAGAGAGTACAACTGTCATAAGCTTTGGATTTTCACTACTTCTTCGACATTGTGTACGAAGAGAGGACACAGTAGAACCTCTTTTGGGATGGTCCCTTCAGAAATGAATGATTCTCTTGGAAATCAAATGAATTAGTCATTGTAACTAAATAACTACCCTGCCCCAGGTTAATATTTAAGGGTTTTGATTTTTTTGAAAATAAACACCAACTTCTAGGCTCAAAGGGGTTAACGAGGGATTATCTTCCTTATAACTCCAGTGTTTGGGGATTTGAAACAATGCCTGTACATCGTTAGCAAAGTTTTATTCGAAAGCATACTATTTCAATCCGTGTATTTTGTTTTCATCATTCTCCCTCCAATACTTGCTTAAACAAAAGTACGATAAAGAAAAGGAAATGGGAGAAACAAAGACATTTTTTGTTTTGTTTTTGTAAAGAAAGTAAAAAAACAGAGTGAAACGAATGGATTGATTCAAAACTTGCATTCATTTCATTAATACTACCATTAAGTTTAACAATGTTTTTAAAAGCAAATAAACACTTAGCAATCAAGGAAAAAACTACAAATGCAAATGATAAAAGTGGCTCAATGATCTTCTTTGATTGGCTTTGAGGAGACGATTCAGGAAGTCATCACACTGATCATGGCATAGGATTAGTGACCATATTAGGACTGATATCCTTGAAAGAGAGTATCTTTTTGTCAATCAGATCTTGAACCTTCTCCTTAAGAACATTGCAATACCCCATAATGAAAGTCACACTTGGAATTTGGATTGTACTTTTTGGAAAATTGAAACTTTGCAGGTTGAGTTTTCCTGAGAGCTATAGCCATCCTTTCAATCAGATACGGCCACAATTGAGTATAGTTCCTTGGAATTTGATCAATGGGGGATCCCCTTTCTGCTGATTCCTTGAAGATTTGTTTTATTTCTTATCTTGCAGATGTCATTTTTACCTTGTCGAGGGACAAGTGTAGATTGTTGTTCAGGAAGCTTCAAAAACAAAAGTTGAGGAAGTTCCTCGGGAGACGAGCCACTGGAGTACTCGCTAGATAATATTTCCCTTGGACAGGAGTATGATCACAACGAGATACGTGAGTATCCACTGCTGTTGTAGTGATTGGTGTATGGTAACCCTTTTTAAAACAAAGCCTACAGGACCTCCATGACCAAGCTCATCTAACTTTTAAGTTGATCTACTTTCTTTCTCAACAACTTCTGACTTTGATGAAGTTCTTCCACAGCTCTTGAGACATGCTTCAATTTCTAGGCGTGTGTCGGGTAATAAATTTGATTTCCCAAACAAGAGAGATGAAATGAGTCTTTGATGAGATGCACGTTGATGCATGCAAAAATGTAATGCAATGCAATGCTTAGGCACAAATCACAAGTAACAATTCTCATATCACAGGTTGAAGGTTACAGGATGGCCAGATTGACTACTACCCAACAATTCCCCTCACTGGGTTAGTTCTAAAGGTTTTTGATATAGTGGTTCCCAGAGGCATCCAAGCATAGTCAGAATATCGCCATGCGATAGGCGAGCCATCTTATGACAAATTCATGAATATGCATCCTCTAGGCGAGGTTATTGTACCAATCATACAAGGAGTGCACCTTGGGGATCAATACATAACCTCTATAGATGAAACGGGTTCTAAAGGTCCTTGGAGTTAACGGCCAAATCAGATTTTCGCCATGCGACGGGCGAACCGTATTATGACAAATCTCATGAATGGGCCTCCTCCAAGTGGGGTTTTCGTATTAGCCATTCAAGGTGTTCACCCTGGGGACTAGCACTACACAACCACCTCCTAACTTATGTTTTTTCTCTTGTTTTTCAAAAGCTCGGGTTGAGAGCTTCACTCAAGCATCATTCCCATTCCCACAGATGAATATATATAGCAATATAAATACAAGCAATAAAGCAAGAGTAAAGAAACATAAATAATACAAGAGTACACATAAATAACACACGAGCACAAGAATAAGCATAAAGAACATAAGAATAAACATAAAGAACACAAGAGTAAACAAACAAAGGCAAACACTTAAACATAAAACAAACTAAACTAGGGTTGACTCTCTTAAGATTTTTAACGTCCCCAGCAGAGTCGCCAATTCTGTAGCGCTAAAAAATACTCAACGTGTATACACACTCGAAAAGAACAGAGTCGCCACCGATCTTTATTTATTCCAAAATGGAAAGGGAAAATGTCGAATAAAACCCACGATTAAAAAGAAATGGATAAGATGGTCATCGTAACCAAATTAGGGTTCGGGAGTCGGTTAAGCAAGGGGAAGGTATTAGCACCCCTCACCTCCATCGTACTCGATGGGACCCATTTAGTTAGTTTTATGAATGAGTGTTTGCGTGATGTTTGCGTTCTTTAGTTTATTAATCGATAAAAGAGAAAAGAAAAAAAGATTTTTATTTTTTATTATTGTGCTCGCCAAGACGTTTGTGTCTTGTGCCTACGTATTCCCTCGTGCAATGGGAAAGTCAGAGCGATCGTAGTTCGGGGTAAAAAACTACGAGTTTGTTGGTTAATCTTATGAAGGATGTTTTTGGTTCAAAGGATAAAAGGTATTCAAGAGGTGTGCACCCCTTGTCACTTAATCAACTTTGATTTAATTAAGAAAGATGTTAATATTCAAAGGATCAAAGGTATTCAAGAGGTGTGCACCCCTTGTCACTTAATCACTTCGATTTAATTAAGAAAGATTTTTACTCAAAGGATCAAAGGTATTCAAGAGGTGTGCACCCCTTGTCACTTAATCACTTCGATTTAATTAAGAAAGATTTTTTAAGTTTGATTTAAAGGATCAAAGGTATTCAAGAGGTGTGCACCCCTTGTCACTCGATCACTTATGATTAAGAAAGAATTTTAATATTTGATTCAAAGGATCAAAGGTATTCAAGAGGTGTGCACCCCTTGTCACTCGATCACTTCGATTTGATTAAGAAAGAATTTTAATATTTGATTCAAAGGATCAAAGGTATTCAAGAGGTGTGCACCCCTTGTCACTCGATCACTTCGATTTGATTAAGAAAGAATTTTAATAGTTGATTCAGAGGATCAAAGGTATTCAAGAGGTGTGCACCCCTTGTCACTTAATCACTTTGATTTAATTAAGAAATATTTTTAATATTTTGTTCAAAGGATCAAAGGTATTCAAGAGGTGTGCACCCCTTGTCACTTAATCACTTTGATTTAATTAAGAAAGATTTTTAATATTTTGTTCAAAGGATCAAAGGTATTCAAGAGGTGTGCACCCCTTGTCACTTAATCACTTTGATTTAATTAAGAAAGATTTTTAATATTTTGTTCAAAGGATCAAAGGTATTCAAGAGGTGTGCACCCCTTGTCACTTAATCACTTTGATTTGATTAAGAAGGATTTTTAACTTAATTAATGCGTTTAAGTCCAAAAGATTAAGGTATTTAAGAGGTGTTCACCCCTTATCACTCGATCTTTCGGTATGATTAAGAAAGGGGATTTTTGAAAAGAATAAACTCGACGTTGGATCGAGAAATTGTTATTTTAAATGAAAATTATTTTATTAAATTTAAACAAGTATTTAACTAAGTTAATTAAAATCCAACCAAATTGATTAAAAGAAATAAATTAATTGACTTAGTTTTAATTAAAATAATTGATTGCTTTTTTTTTTAAATAAAAAAATAAAAAAAATGTTTGAGAAAGCAAATTGGGCCGTGTGGGGTGCTGGAGTTCGGATGGAGTAAGGGCCCATAACAACTAAATAAACAAACAAGCCAAAACAAAGTATTGGAGCGGGTCGGTTTAAACCCGGATCCCACAAAAAAAAACCGGTTTCAATTAAAAAACCTAATCCCAAATATCTTTCATTAACCAGAAAAAACGTGTTCTTCCCCTGCAAATCGCACACAACACCAAATGCCTCTCCACGATTAGTCTCTCGGCTCCCATGGATATCGCGCTCTCATCTCTGCTTTTCTCTCTGAATTCATCTCTCCGAATCTCTCGATATCGTATCTATGGCTGAACAACAAAACAACAGCAACGAAACAATAACTCGCCTCTCTGCTCTCACCGAACACACAGAAAACAAACATTCAAGCAAACCTCAACCTAAATCCGAACCTCAAATTTGTAGAAACATTAACACCACGATTTAATTTCAAATTTAAAGCCAAATCCTAAAGTTTTCAGAGTGAAATGAAACGCAATACAAGCATGGATTTGAGCAATATCCATGGGGTTATTCATCAGGAATACATGGAGAACATCATAGTATAAAGATTTCGTGGAACAAATGAGGAATGCTTACGACGCCGGAATTAATCCGGAGAGCTTTGACGTCGGCAAGCGTCCGAACAGGCTCAGGTAGGTTCTCTTTGACTCCCTCCTTAGCTCTTTATTTCTTTCAATCTCCTCTTCTTCTTCTTTCTGAAATCTGGATTGCGTTGTTGTTGTTGCTTCGGACGGGTTCGATTAGCAGGGGATTAGGTTGTGAGTGTGTGATTGTTTGTTGTGTTGAGCGGTGAGAGTCAAAGGTTTTGTGTAATGAGAGTTAAGAGAGTTTGTGAGTTGAGTGAGGTTTATGCCTTTTCGCTGCGTATGCGTGTTTGTTGGAAGGTGTGAAACTGATGAAGAGAATATGGTGACTGTTATATCAGTGTTGAGTTGATGAAGGTTGTTTTGCGTTTTTCCTCTTCAGAAATCTCTCTAGGGTTTATGGCCAACTGTGGCTGCCCCTTTTTCTCCAATGAATCAGTGAACATATAGTGCTTAGGTTTGGGAATAACTCTAGGTTAGGATGGACTCAAACTTGGTTTGGAATTATAAAGGGAAATGCTGCAGGTTGCTTTTGTGTAACAGTTTGTATTTTACCATTTTCTTGCAATTTCTGATGCTGGCCGCAACATAGTGATAGCAGGGTAGCAGTTTTGTCTTGTTTTGAGGACAGCAAGGTTTTGGACAGGCCATAAAATTGGGCCTTGTGAATTTGTTTGGATGACAGAAATCTTGGCAGCTTTGTCTATTTTCTTAAACTCTTTTGCTAATTAAACCTTTGTTTATTATGAACTCACTTGAATGAATATTGACTTCACTATGCTTTTCCTCTTTTTTCTTTCATATAGATGAGAACATGAAGAATGGTATGAAGAAAGGAACATTTGGAGCTTGAAACCGTTGTGTGAATGACTCGAGAGACTTGGGAAAAGGATGCTTGGAGGTGTAGCCTCGATTGGGAGCTTGAAGGTTAAAAAGTGTTCATAACGTTACCGTTTGAAGATCAAATTTGGCATGAATCTTTTTTGAAAAAAGCCTTGTAATTTTGCTAGTTTTAGAATACCTTTTTTGTAATTCAAGTGACAATTGTAACTTAAATTTTGTAATTCACCTCTTTTGTAATTCAAGTGACACACCCTTTTTTAGCATTCCTATAAATCTTGGATCTACTCTTGTATCAAGTGATACTTGTAACTTGAATTTCCATGTGAACATGTACCTTAAAGTTTGTACAAAAATCACAAAATCCTTGATTTGAATAAGAATCTTTTCCTTAGTAATGATCCTTGTAGAATTGATGAACTTTTGCGAACTTTACTTCAAAGAATGTTTGCAAACTTGAATGAAATTGAAATCAATGATCTTATTCAATTGAATCCTTAAATCTTCTTCGCTAAAACCCTAAATCTCAATCTCCAAACATGGTCAACCCGTCAATAAATCTTCAAACCAAAAATCTTCTTCTATGGACGATCTCATCATAAGAATCATCGTCTTTGAAGAAACGATTATAGCGTGAATTGAAATTAGAAGTTAAGAACAATTTTAAGTCAAGAATGACAATTCAATAACTTCTATTGTCCTTTAAGCATAATTAGCTCTCGATCTTTGAAGATAACTTGTAGACATTGTGCCAAAAGAATCGTCTCAAAAATGTTGAAAATTGAAGAAGTTACGATCTTTGAAATCTAACTTGAGAATCGGTAAAACGTTCAAACACTGGTGAACCCTTGCTATGCAAATGATGTAAATGGGATGTGGGATCTTAGGTCAAAAATTGGGGTATGACAACTTCAAAACTCACAAAACACCCAATCCACCATTGTTGTTCAAGCTTAGAAATGAACAAGAACAAGAACAAAACAAAACTATAAGAATCATACATTCAATATAAATTAGATTCACCCCCTTACCTTGGTTAGATTCTAGCTTGGTTTGATCTTCTCACAAAATCTCTTCTTCTTCTTCTCTTGTTTTTCTCTTCTTTCTCTCCTCAATTTTCTCTCTATTTCTATCTTCTTTTCTTTTACTGGTTTTCTTTCTTTTCTTTATTTCTATCTCTCTTATCTCTTTTCTTTCTACCTCCCCCCTACTTCTTATTCATCCATAAAATATCTAAATAAAATATCTATTTTACGGTCTAAACTTAATTCCTCCGAAAAACCCCAAAACGTAAAGTAACACGTCATATATATTTCTACTACCGAAAACGTAAAAATCGTCGATTAAATAATAATCTACTATACCAAACTATTACCGACTGACATGACTAAAAAACGGTAAAATTTAGGAAAATACATCAAACATCACAATTAAACAGAAAAACACATTTACGGGCGTTACAACCCTCCCCCACTTATAAGATTTTCGTCCTCGAAAATAGAAATTACGTGCTACAAACAACTCAAGCTAGGAGTCTCGCATCTTACTCTCCAACTCCCAGGTCAAACTCTCACCCGCCGCACTTAACCATACGACCTTCACCAAGGCGATCTCTTTGCCTCTCAGAGTCTTAGTCTCACGATCCTCAATACGCATCGGCATCGTCTCAACCGTCAGGTTCTCACGCACTTGCACATCGTCCATCTAAATCACATGGGATGGATCTGCAATGTATCTCCTCAACTGAGACACATGGAACACATCGTGCAAATTAACAAGACTTGGTGGTAACGCCACCCGATACGCAACTTTGCCCACTCACTCCGATATCTTATAAGGACCAATAAAACGCGGAGTAAGCTTCCTCGATTTCAAAGCTCGTCCAACACCCGTCATAGGCGTAACTCTTAAGAATACATGATCACCAGCTTGGAATTCCAAATCTTTCCTTCGCTTGTCATGATAACTCTTTTGCCTACTCCGTGAACTTCTCATCTTCTCACGAATAAATTTTACCTTCTCCGTAGTCTCCCTTACCATCTCAGGTCCGAGTACCACACTCTCGCCCGATTCAAACCAACATAACGGAGTTCTACACTTACGACCATATATTGCTTCAAAAGGTGCCATTCCGATACTAGAATGAAAACTGTTGTTGTAAGTGAATTCTATCAACGGAAGATAAGTATCCCACGAATCTCCCTTCTCAAGAACACATGCCCTCAACAAGTCTTATAACGATTGAATAGTCCTTTCGGTCTGACCGTCTGTATGAGGATGATAAGCCAAACTCAACCTCAACTTAGAACCTAGAGCCTCTTGTAAACCTTTCCAAAAATCTAATGTGAACCTCGGATCTCTATCCGATACAATACTCAATGGTATACCATGCAGTTTCACAATTTCCTTGATATAAATCTCGGCTAACTTCGCAACTGGAAAAGTGACGTTAATAGGAATAAAGTGAGCAGACTTTGTCAACCTATCAACAATCGCCCAAACCGCATCAAAACCTCTCATAGTATTCGGTAAACTCGTCACAAAATCCATAAAAATACTATCCAATTTCCACTCTGGAATATCTAACGGTTGCAACAACCCTGCAGGACGCTGATGTTCCACTTTCGACTTCTGACATACCAAACACGCATACACAAACTGAGCCACATATCTTTTCAAACTAGGCCACCAAAAGATCTTCTTTAAATCCTGATACATCTTATTGGCTCCCGGATGAATACTCAAACTGCTCCTGTGACCTTCCTCTAAAATCATCTTCTTCAACTCGGAATCATCAGGTACACAAATCCGACCACGGAATCTCAAAACACCCTGACCATCCACTCTGAAGTCGCCATCATCACTTTGATTTGCCACCATAAACAAATTAACAAGTTTCACATCCATCTTCTGTCTCTCGCTAACTGTCGATAGAAAATCATTCGTCACTTTCAACATACCCAACTTCACACTATCTGGTGTCAACTCACATACCAAACTAAGATCACGAAATTGCTCCAAAAGTTTCCACTCCTCCGCCATCATCGCGGACATATGCAAAGATTTCCGACTCAAAGCAACGGCCACCACATTAGCTTTACCAGGATGGTAATTCAAGCTAAAGTCATAGTCCTTCAGGAATTCCAACCACCTACGTTGTCTCATGTTCAATTCTTTCTGATCAAATAAGTATTTCAAACTCTTATGATCACTAAAGACCTCGAACCTTGCACCGTAGAGATAATGCCTCCAAATCTTTAATACAAAAACAACCGCAGCTAACTCTAAATTATGAGTGGGATAATTCTTCTCATGAATCCTTAACTGCCTCGAAGCCTAAGCCACCACCTTACCTTCCTGCATCAAAACACCACCTAACCCCATATGCGATGCATCACAATACACCACAAATGGTTCATTAGGATCAGGTAAAACCAAAACCGGAGCTGAAGTCAACCTTCTCTTCAACTCTTCAAAATTCCTTTTACAAACTATGTCCCAAATAAACGCCTTACCCTTGCAAGTAAGCTAAATTAACGGAAATGCCAACTTCGAAAAGCCTTCTATGAATCTTCGATAATAACCCGCCAAACCTAAGAAGCTTCTGATCTCAGTAACCGATCTTGGAACCTCCCATTGTAGCACTGCATCTACCTTGGATGGATCCACTGCAATCTCGTTACTTGAAATCACATGACCAAGAAAACGCACCTCTGATAACCAGAACTCGCACTTGGATAACTTAGCATACAGCTGCTTCTCCTTCAAAACCCATAGCACAACACGCAAATGCTCCTCATGCTCTTCCGGAGACTTAGAATAAATCAAGATGTCATCTATGAAGACCAATAACTTATCCAACTGATCATGGAATATGCGATTCATATACTCCATAAACACACCTGGTGCATTAGAAACCCCAAACGGCATCACCAAAAATTCATAATGCTCGTACCGAGTCCTAAACGCAGTCTTCTGAATATCCTCCTCCTTCACCCGAATCTGATGGTAACCAGATCTTAAATCAATCTTACTAAACACACTGGCTCCCACCAACTGATCCATCAAGTCGTCAATCCTAGGAAGCGGATACTTATTCTTAATTGTCATCTTGTTTAACTGGCGATAATCAATGCACAACCTCATGCTCCCATCCTTCTTCTTTACCAAAAAAACTGGAGCTCCCCATGGTGAAACACTAGGCCTCATAAAATGTTTTGCTAGCAACTCTTCCAATTGTTTCTTCAATTCCACTATCTCTGATGCCGACATTCTATATGGCGCCATAGACACAGGCCTCGTACCAGGAACTAGATCTATGGAAAACTCCACCTCTCTCTTCGGCGGCACATCAGAAAAGTCTTCAGGAAACACTTCGGGAAATTCTCGCACTATTGGAAAATCCCCAACTGCAGCTCGACCCTCCATAGTCAGCGATGCAAACAAACCAAACAATTGTGCCCCATCTGCCAACAGTCGATTCAACTCCTTGGTAGATAAGACACCAAATTCCACATCCTTCTCAAGAAATGGAAATCTCATCAACTTATGATAACAATCGATGTGGACACGATTATTCATCAACCAATCCATTCCCAGAACCACGTCTAACTCGTTCATCGGCAAACAAATCAAATCAACAGTAAAGTCCTTACTGAAGATTGATACCAGACAATTCTCACAAACTAAAGAAGTAGTCACTCACCCCATTGCTGGTAAATCGATAACCATCTCACCACCCAAATCAGACAGAACAAGACCTAATATTTTAACACAATCAGCGACTATAAAAAAATGCGAAGCACCCGTATCAATAATAGCAATTAAAGAAATGCCATTAATAAAACAAGTACCTCTGATCAGTCGATCACCCTTATTCGTCTGAGTTCCAACCAACACAAACACCTTCCCACCAGCTTGAACCTTCTTCTTCTGACATTGACCGCTCATGTGTCCCTCTTCACCACAATTAAAACACACAACTCCCTTGGATGCATAGTCGGATGATATATGTCCTACCCTTCCACACTTGAAACATTTCCTCGCGTCACTAAAGCAGACATCACTTTTGTGGTCAGGTTTACCACACTTAAAACATACAATCTTAGCAGGAGCATCTCCCCCACTAAACCTTGGTTCATAATTCATCTTTTGTTTACCTTTCCCTCCGTCATACGGCTTCCCACGATTCTGCGGACCTTTGCTCCTCTTTTCATTAATCACCTTATGATGAGCATTATTATCCTCATCATAAATCCTACAATTGTCCACCAAATCTGGAAATACCCGAATCTTCTGATATCCTACTGCCTTCTTGATATCAGAACGCAACCCATTCTGGAACTTAATGCACTTAGAAAATTCTGCTCCCTCACCAACAAAGTGCGGGTAGAATTTCACAAGTTCATTAAACTTTGCCGCATATTCAGACACAGACATGTTGCCTTGAACCAACGCCAGAAACTCAGTCTCTTTCTTTCCACGGACATCCTCCGGATAATACTTCCTCAAAAACTCCCTCTTGAACACCGTCCAGGAAATCTCTTCACCTGTTGCTTCTAACCTTTCCAAAGCCTCCAGCCACCAATCATCAGCTTCCACGGCTAACTGATGAGTGCCATACCTGACTTTATGCTCTTTCGTGCAATCCATCACACGAAAGATTCTCTCCATCTCTTTCATCTAAGTCAAGGCTCCCTCGGGGTCATGCGTTCCCTTAAACACAGGAGGATTCTCCCTCTAGAAAGTCGCTAAACTCCGAGACCTCGCATTCTCATCTGTATGCATAGCTTCAGCCATAGCTTGCAATGCAGCAGCAATAGCAGCGTCATTACGTCCAACCATCTCTAAACTTCACAATAACACCAAGAGAAGTAAGCCTAAAGAATAACACAAGAATGGTTAGACCAAACGACATGACACTTGGTCGGACAAGACCGACCGGCTCTGATACCACTAATGTAACACCCCAATTCTATCCAAGCTGTTAGGTACAAATATCAGAGTATAAAAATTAAATTCACAAAAACAATTAGGGTATTACACTTAAGGAACCACAATCAATATATAACATACTCGCAAAGATGCGTAACACGAATAATCAAATAGGAAAGATTCTCATAAACACTTAACAGTATCATATATATATATATATATAAATATATCGGTAAACAGAATATCCACAGTATTCCTCCAAAACACGACGTGTGATAAGGTATCCAAAATACATAATATGAATACATCCAAAGGATCAAATATACATCAAAAGGATCCTATAAGCATCATCTACAAAATAAGTGTTCAAATCCCCCCCTTAGGTGTTACGTATCACGAGCGGAATAAACCAAAACAGACGACTACTAAAAGAGCACCTACACTTGCGGATCACCTGCATATTACCCACGAGTAGGTAACATTAAAGCAGAAGGGTGAGAATATAATTTATAATGAAAAAGCGTGATAAATATAGTAATGCCAACAAGTATCATCAAGAACCATACAACAAAGTAATCCACTAAGTCAACCATATTCAATATATAAGTAATGCGATAAATAAGTGAGAACATAAATTAAAAAGACAGACAATGATGAATGAGACTCAACTATGCATATGCATGTGGTACCAAATCCGGAGTAAACTCCTCCTTGTCATTATGACAAATATACCTTACCGAGCATTATGCTGGGACTTCTTTCCCTCAGGAAAATACACCTTTGTCGAGTAGTAAGCTACGACTAACCGTCATCGAGCATTTAGCCCCCACTGATGACCTCTTGCCACTCGGGCAAATACACCTTTACCGAGCATTAAGCTCATACTGGTAAAAATTGCCAATTCAGGCCACATGTTAATAGCATTCCACCATTAACGTATTGAAATGTTATGCTGTGCACACAAACGACTCGATTACATAACAACAACAACAATAATATAACTCGGTCACGTATCCACATCACATCGGTTATATTAATCCACACGGATACATCACCAAAATTGCCACTCAGGCGTTCATAATTACACAGCACACATTTACCGTCAAAACACAATTGATTAGTAAATATTATTTCACAAAATATATTTATGAAAACTCATACAACCACCAACACACTCTTATTTATCATAAAGCATACTCAAGGATTTCCATAACACTTCAAACGGCGCGTAGAAACGTCCTACGGTCCAAAAGATACAACAAAACGAAGTTTGGAAAAACTATATTTTATCCTTAATTGGTACGGGCTCAGGTTCTAAGTCTTTCAGATGGGAGAGGTGGTCTGCTAAGATGTTCTTTGTTCCTCTTTTATCCTTAATTTCAAGGTCGAATTCTTGTAACAACAGTATCCATCTTAGGAGTCTAGGTTTAGCATCCTTTTTATTTAGAAGGTACCTAATTGCAGCATGGTCGCTGTAAACGATTATTTTTTATCCTACTAAATAGGAACCGAATTTATCCAAAGCAAACATGACTGCTAAGAGTTCTTTCTCGGTGGTAGCATAATTCATCTGAGCTTCGTCCATAGTTCTACTTGCATAGTAAATGACGTGAAGTTTCTTTTCTTTTCGTTGTCCTAAGACAGCGCCTACAGCATAATCGCTTGCATCACACATTATTCCAAACGGTTCATTCCAATCGGGAGGTTGCATAATGGGTGCAGAGATTAAGGCTTCCTTAAGGGTTTTAAAGGCTTCTAAACATTTATCGTCGAAGATGAAATCGGCATCTTTCATTAACAGTTTAGTTAAAGGTTTTGTTATTTTTGAGAAGTCCTTAATGAAACGTCGGTAGAAACCAACGTGTCCTAAGAAGCTTCGTATTTCTTTTACGGTTTTTGGAGGTTGAAGGTTTTCTATGACTTCTATTTTAGCTTTGTCTACTTCAATTCCTCTATTAGAGACTATATGTCCTAACAATATCCCTTCTTGTACCATAAAGTGGCATTTCTCCTAATTTAGCACTAAGTTTACTTTCACGCAACGTTCGAGAACTTTCTCTAAAGTTGCAAGACATCCTTCGAAACTTTCTCCACTGACTGAGAAATCGTCCATGAAGACTTCCATTATTCCATCCAGGAAATCGGCAAAGATTGCCATCATGCATCTCTAGAAGGTTGCAGGTGAATTGCATAGTCCAAAAGGCATTCGTCTATAAGCTAATGTACCATAAGGGCATGTGAACGTGGTATTTTCTTGGTCATCAGGATGGATAGGAATTTGGAAGAATCCTGTGTAACCGTCCAGGTAGCAGAAATGGGAATGTTTTGCCAAACGCTCCAGCATTTGATTTATGAAAGGCAGAGGAAAATGGTCTTTGCGAGTGGCTTTATTTAGCTTCCTATGGTCGATGCACATTCTCCATCCTGTTTGAGTACGTTGTGCTACCGATTCTCCTTTAGCGCTGGTGACTACAGTGACTCCTCCTTTCTTAGGTACGACATGTACAGGACTAACCCACTTATTATAGGATATTGGGTATATGACTCCGGCTTCTAACAATTTTTTAATTTCTTTCTTGACTACATCGCTTAGAACAAGATTAATTCGTCTCTCATGCTCTCTAGATGTTTTACAGTCTTCGTCGAGCATAATGCGATGCATACAGATAGAAGGACTTATTCCTTTCAGATCTGATATGTTATATCCTAACTCGGTCAGGTATTTTCTTAGGACATCGAGTAAATTTTCGATTTTGGTTCCTTCTAATCTAGCATTGACGATGACAGGTCGTTTAAGTTCTTCGTCTAGGAATTCATACCTCAGGTCACTTGGTAATGTTTTAAGTTCTACAACAGGTTTTTTGGTCCAGGTATAGGATCAGGTGTTAAATCTAGACATTCACTTAGTTGGTTATCTTGATATTCCCCATGCCAGTTATCGTCTTCAAGAATAGGCGGTATAGGAATTCTAAGGATTTCAGTATCCTCTGGTGGATCTGGCTTTATTTCCTTTATGCATTCGTCAATGATGTCCATGGAACAACAGGTATCGTCTATTGCGGGTGCTTTCAAGAAGTGAGACAGAATAAATTCAATCTTCTCTTCTCCTACTTCGAAGGTTAGTTTTCCATGTTTAACATCAATGATTGCACCAACGGTTACTAAGAATGGTCTACCTAATATGACTAGGATGTTAGAGTCCTCTTGGATGTCCATGATGATGAAATCAGCCGGGATATAGAATTGTCCTACGCGTACGGGTATATTTTCTAACATACCTACGGGGTACTTGACTGAGCGGTCAGCTAATTGAAGAGACATCCTTGTAGGTTTTAGGTCACCTAAGTTAATATTTTTACAGATTGAAAGCGGCATTAGACTAACACTGGGTCCTAAATCACATAAAGCTTTGTCTATAATAGTCTTTCCTATTACACAGGTTATGGAGAAACTCCCAGGATCTTTTAGTTTGGGAGGCATGTTATTTTGGATGATGGCGCTACATTTTGCGGTAAGCATAACAGTTTCATTGTCCTCGAGTTTCTTCTTATTAGAGAGAATTTCTTTTAGGAACTTAGCATAAGAAGGCATCTGAGTTATAGCTTCTGTGAAAGGTATAGTTATGTTTAGTTATTTCAGAAGTTCTACAAATTTCTTAAATTTTGCTTCAGTTTTAAATTTGACTAATATTTGAGGATATGGAATTGGTGGCTTATATGGAGGTAAAGGTACATAAGGTTTCTCTTTTTCAGACTACACTTCGATTTGGTTTTCATTCGTCTTAGCAGGTTGGTCATCAGTTGGTGTTGTCTTAGGTTCCTTCGGCTCTTGTTGTGACATGGGTGTATTTTGGGTTCTATGATTAGTTGGTCCTTCATAGTTTGTTCCACTTCACAATGTAATAGCGTTCGCATGTCCTTTCGGGTTGGGTTGTGGTTGAGCAGGAAATGTGCCAGCTGGGGAAGCAGTAGGCGCTTGTTGTTGAGCTACTTGAGATATTTGCGTTTCGAGCCTTTTGTTATGCGTAGCTAAAGCGTCTACTTTGTTCGCTAATTGTTTTAGTTGCTCACTATTGGGAATGTTTTGATTTAGGAAGTCTTTGTTAGTTTGCTGTTGGGAAGCTATAAAGTTTTCCATCATGATTTCTAGGTTCGACTTCCTAGGGGCATTTGGAGTAGTTATGGGTGCTTTTTGGTATCTAGGCGGAACGACAGGTGCTTGTCCAGGTGCGTACAACGCATTGTTGTTTTTATACGAAAAGTTAGGATGTTTCTTCCATCCAGGGTTGTACGTGTTTGAGTAAGGGTTTCCCTGAGCGTAATTCACTTGATCAGGTGGAACACCTGTCAGCAGTTGACATTCAGCAATGACATGTCCAGTTAATCCGCATATCTCGCAATTAGGAGTTACAGTAGCCGCGGTGGCCGCAGGAGTTATGGTTAGGTTCTCGGTCTTTTGGGTCAAAGCATCCACTTTGGCATTTACGCGGTCTATACCATTGACTTTGTACATTCCTCCTTTTGTCTGAGATTTTTCTACAGCAGTTCGCTCTCCTCCCCATTGGTAATGGTTTTGCGCCATATTCTCAATAAGGTTGTAGGCTTCGTCACGAGGTTTGTCCATTAGAGCTCCGCCAGCAGCGGCATCTATAATCATTTGGTGTTATATAAAATACCACCATAAAAGGTATGGATGATCAACCATGGCTCAAGTCCATGATGCAGACAAAGTCTAAGCATATCTTTGTATCGCTCCCAGGCTTCGGAAAGAGATTCATTGTCTTTTTGGGTAAATCCGTTGATTTGACCTCTGAGCATCGCAGTCTTACTAGGTGGGAAGTATCTTGCTAAGAAAATTCTTTTCAATTTTTCCCATGTAGTTATCGAGTTAGATGGTAAAGATTGGAGCCACGCTCTGGCTCTATCTCTCAAGGAGAAAGGAAAAAGACGTAATCGAATTGCTTCGGAACTGACATTGTTAGCTTTGACAGTGTCGGCGTATTGCACGAACACGGATAATGGAGATTGGGATCGTCTGTAGGGCTTCCAGAGAATTGGTTCTGCCGAACGGCTTGCACCAACGAAGGTTTTAGATCAAAATTGTTCGCCTCAATCGCAGGTGGTGCGATACTTGAGTGCGGTTCAGCTCGTGAAGGAGCGACATAGTCCCTAAGAGAACGATTGACATCCATCTCTAACTTCGGGGTTTCTTGATTAGAAAGAATCAATTCCTGGGAAACTGGAATCAGTTCTACTTCAGGAAGATGATGAATTCGACGCCTTACGTTAATAAAACATTCGATTTCGTTAATTCGTTATATTAATTCCCCTCCTTGTAAACGAGTATTTGGCATACAATCGTTCAAAGAAAAGGAAAAGAATTACCCTAGTCTCTACGGTGTAACAGTGAGTTACGATATCGACTTAAATAGTCCCTAACAATGGCGCCAAAAACTTGATCGCGACTTTAAATGTCTATTAATCTGATGACTGCAAGTATAATATTAAGCGGATATCAGCATGTATTTCGTCTAACTTAGGTGATCCGAAGTTCCATTAGTTATGGTTCTCATTTAATCAAAAATGTCTATTAACTATGTCAGTTAAAAGTCCTCCTCTCAAACTCTCGCTCTATTGATTTGGACTACTATCCTAACTCTTAACGTACGCTCTCGCTGTCCTATTAGATTTAGAAAAGCTTTTTGAAAACATCACAGTTGATAAAATGCCCATTTCATGAAGAGGTTATTTACTTAAATCTCCTAGTGTCAAACTCGCGCTCTGTTGACTCGGATCATGCTAGTATTCCCTAACGTACGCTCTCGCTGTCCCGTGTCGAGTTTAAAAACACTTTTTGAAAATAAATAAATTCTAATTAGTTTTATTACGCTCTCGCTGTCCTTTAAACTAATGTTCTATGTCTACTATCCAGTTAAAGATCTCAAACTCTCGCTCTGTTGATTTTAACCTTTATCAGTTCTAAAATCTCAAACTCTCGCTCTGTTGATTTTATAACTTTAGGAAATTAAATTAGACACAAAACCAGAAACAAGTGATTTTTAATAAAACATATTTAAGCCAATTTATTTCGAATCCCTACGCTTAAATTACTTTACATACTGATATCTTAAATAAATTAGCCAAACATATTGATACGGTTAAACATGCATAAATAGATTCGGTTCATAATTTTAGGCATATTAATTGGCATACAATATATCATGCAACAAAATAATAATTAAAGCGATAAATAGAAACCTGAATAATGTAAATCTGAAATAAAAGCTTGAATCTTTGAGTACTTGAACTTCCACCACAGGTCGGTTGAATCGTTCTTCAGAAAATTATTCGGCGAAAAACAAAGAAATTAAAACTAAATCTAACTTAAGGTTAGACCTGTTAAAGGTTCACAACAATTTCGGGTGTAGAAATTGTTGTGAGAAAAGAACTAAGGAAATTGAATGCTGAATTAAATTGCGGGAAAGGAAATTAATTGAAAGCTATGAAAACAAGAAAATAATTCTAGTGAAAAAACTCGGACCCTGATAATGAATTATCAATTCCCTTTTATAGAGTAATAGTAACGTTCCTTTTTTTCTCTCACGCTGTGCCTTTTCTTCCGGAAAATAGTAACCTATTGAGACTGAGTTGGAGACATCGTCTCCACTTTTGAATTTGACTTGGTAAGCACTTGGAGACGTGCGTCTCAAGTGGAGAACTATTAGGGAAGTTGGAGACGGGCGTCTCCTCTTGCATTCTTGGCATGTTTGACTTGTGGGCCCTTGGAGACGGGCGTCTCCATGCTGGTAGTGGAAGTTTCAGCTCCCACGTGGGCTGGGCTTCCACTATGTCTTTTGGGTCTTGTATGTTTGCACCTCCATATTTCTTTAGCACCTCTTTTCACTTCTCTTTAATAAATACTGATCGATTTTTGCTCTGTTTCTTCTTCTTTTCACAATTATGCTCGCACAGACTCATTACCTGAAACAAAGGAAAATACCCGCATAATACCAGAATAAAATAACATAATTAAATGAAAATGCTAATAATATTTATGAAAATTAAGTTAAATATATCATATAAATTCGTGTTATCAGTGGTTTGTTGTGCGGGGTGAGTCACAACAGATCGGTTGTGCAGGGTTCGTCACAGTGGGTAGACTGTGCAGGGTGCCTGAGTCAATGGACGTTATATCTCGTGGAGATCACTGAACGGGTCATTGTCTAGATGGTTAGTCATAGCAGTTGGCTTTGCAGAATGGTTAGTCACGACAGAGGATCGTGTAGTTGTAATCATGATTTGGTTATAGTGGATTAAGACCTCTGTTGAGAGGCAAATCACCTGAAGAAGGTGGACTGGAGGTAGCCTTGGTTAGAAGGTGAACCAGGATAAAAATGAATGTGTCTTTTTTCTTTTTGTACAAGTCATTTTAACTTAGCACACTCACACAAAAGCTTCTCAGAACTGTACTGAGCAAGACAGAAGTTCTGATAATCGATAGAAGTTAAAATGAACATCTTTTTTGTTATGTAGTTCTACATCTTCATGTTTCTGCAACATCAAAACATAATCCAATAGATGAAAAAATAAAAGAAAGAAAAGACATTAAAGAAAAGTCAATGGAATTTTAATTGATAAAGAACACAATTCAATCCCCCTTTTCTTGTGTTTTTCTCCACCTTCAGTATTTGAAGTGTGAACTTCTAAATTGGTTTGTTTTTTATAAAGTCACTAGGATTGGGACTGTTAGATATATTTGTTGTGATTTAGGTTGTGGGATGTCTACTTCCCAGGTTTAGATTTCGACTTCTAGACAAAAGTAGAACTGGGTAGTGATTAGGCGAGAAGTTGTAAATTGAGACTATTTAGCTTTGAACTAATACTACTGATAGTGGACTTCCTTCCTGGCTTGGTGGCCTCCAGATTAGGTGTTGTTTGCACTGAACTGGGTTAACATTTCTATGTGTGCATGATTTAACATTATGCAATTTTAATTAAGTATCAAATTTAGTATGATGAATTTGGTTTTTTCCATATATCGTAACATTTGTTTGACATCATGTAAGACTGCTGTTTTAGCATGTGTCATGTCTGTACTGGAAATTTCAGTTAGTTTTACAAAAGAAATGTTAGCTTAAGCTATCTGCAATCTTTTAGTTACAATGCAAGAAAAATGAGAAAGAAAACGTTTTGGATTTTTTATTATTGTACCTAACAAGATTCGAGGAAGAAATAGACATACGCCCAATTAATCCATCTCTCACCAAAGTTTATTGTAAAAGATGTGAGGCGTAGGGATGTCAGCTTGCCTCCGTTAGCGGGGATCCCCGTAGGGATTCCCAGTTTGGGGCCCCAAAGACGGGGAATTCCCCCCGCGGAACGGAGATGGGAAAAAAATTCTCTCCGAAGGCACTTTGGGGACGGGTGTGGCGTAAATTACCCTAGCCCCATGGAGTCGCCGTCCCGCCTAAAATAACATGATGTCCTTAATTTATATATAATTTTAAATTATTATGTAAGTTTATTTTTCATTTCATATAATTAATCTTAAACACAAATTTAAAATATACATGTATTGTTAGTAAAAGAGTGAGAAGTAAATGATTATTTCAATTTTTTGTTTTGAAATTTTGGTGGTCATGACACTCAATATTATAGATTAAATAGTTAAAAAATATTTATCTTAAAATAATTTTTAAATTTCTTATGGTTTATTTTTGAAGCTTTTACTATTAATTTAGTTTTAAATAATAAATAAAAAAAATCATGTTTATAGATCTCCGCATGAACCTTGAGGATCCGTGGAGACCCGCGGGGATTCGTAGGGACGGGGATGAGGGACAAAATCCTCCGTACGGGAATCCAAAACAGGAATGTTGAATAGATTCGAGGTCCGAGATTGTGATGAGAATGTATCCCCCGCTCCCGTCCCGCCCCATTAACATCCCTAATGAGGCGGGTAGAATCATGATTCCTTGACAACTGCCACCATTTAAATATCTTCGACTAAAGTATATGAAGATAGTCATTCTTCATATAGTCGCAATTAAAGATAGTCAAATATTAAATAGTCAATTTTTGTCCTATAAATTTAAATAATATTAAACTCTAAAAATAAAATAAGAATCAAGTAAGGGTAATATATATTTATGAAAACATTTATAAAACTATAAAAATTAAAATTTATGAAATAAAATAAAAATAAATATGGAGAGATACAAAGATGAACACAAATATTAAAAAAATAAATTTACATATACAAATGGAAAGATGTAAATATGATTGTCTCTAATAAATATAATGAATAAAATATAAAAACTATAAAAGCTCATCAAATTAGACACTATTTGCATAAAAAGTTATTTTAATTTAATTTTCTTTCTTATAGAATGCATTGAATATTTTTCTCCTAAAATACGATTATCTTTAATAAAAGTAAATTATATAAAAAAAATTTAACAATTATACATATTAATTCTATGTATTAAACATAAAGTTTTCCTTTAATAAACTATACTTTTATAAAAAAATAACTAATCATATTTTAAACTTCAATACAAAAAAGGCTGATATTATCCACGCATTTCGCAGGTGGAAGATTAGTTATCTATAGGATTCTTAATTTGTTGGGAAGATTCAATAATAAAATACTTATTTATTAAAATTATAGATTTGGATATTTTAATTAGTATTTTAATTACTCCAACCCATTTTCAATTATGTTGCAATTAGATCAGTTACAAAACTCAAAAAGAAATTCCATATTATTTTTAACAAAATTTTCACTTCTTTTATTTTTTTTAAGTTTAGAATAGATCTAGAGATACAAAGATGGAAACAAGTATTAAGAAAATATCTACATATACAAATGGAAACATGTATTACATATTATTCTTCTAAATATGATTGTCTCTAATAAATATAATTTGTAAAGTATAAAATATAAAAGCTTCTAAATTAGACACTGTCTGCATAAAAAGTTTATTTAATATATTTTTCTTATAGAATATAATGCATTGAATATTTTACTCCTATATATGATTATCTCCAATAAAAGTAATTTATATAAAACAAAAAATTTAACAATTATACATATTAGTTCTATGTATTAAACATATATTTTTCCTTTAATATATTATATTTCTATAAAAAAAAATTATTGTAATCATACTTTAAACTTCAATACAAAAAAAAAAAAAAAAGTTGATATTATTTAGTAATTATAGATTCATAATTTGTTGGAAAAGATTCAATAAATAAAATGTTTATTTAGTAATTATAGATTTGGATATTTTAATTTGTATTTTCATATATTAATTTAGGTTAACTATTATTATGTTGTAAAAGTTTTTTAAATCTTTGTGATTGTGCAACTTGAATGGTTAAGATGTGTATAGTGAAATATTTCTCTTGAATTAAAAAATATATAAAATCAAATATATTTATTATATTTCTTATTTGGTCTTTTTATTTCTTTGTATATAAATTTACCGCATTTTCTATGATTTCATTGTTTTTAATACTAAAGAAAAATTATACTTTAATACTACTCTAACACATCTTAACTATCCTGATAGTACAGTATTCTATACCATAAAAATATTTTACCTAAACTAATATATTAGAATATTAATTAAAACAACCAAATCAATAATTATTAAATAATATTTCTATCATTCTATTATAAGGAATTAACATAAACAAAACAATACCATTTTAATTACATATCATTGATAATTTAATTCTAATTGGTGGTCAATTTTCAGTTATCACAATCACAACTAATAAATGCTCCATTATCTTTAACTATATATATTGTTGATAGGGTGAATGCTCAAAAATACATACTTCTAAATAGAAACATATAACAAAGAGTTACATAAAAAAAAAATGAGAGGAATATCAATATTGTTAAAATTGTTATTGTTAGTAACAATGATAATTGCTACAATGGTAAATTCAGTTCCACTTAACTATGGTGATGCCTTAACAAAAAGTATTTTATTTTTTGAAGGTCAAAGGTCAGGATATTTGCCAGCTTCTCAACGTATGACATGGAGAAAAAACTCTGCACTCAAGGATGGATCTGATATTGGTGTAAGTAAATTGTTTTTGTTTTTGTTTTCTTATGTTTTTTTAAATATATGAATATTCATTCTATTTTGATTCTATTCATTTTCATGGTTTCAAAGTGAATATTAATCTGTTGTTGAATATGTTTTTTAGGTGTGTGAATATATATTAAATATGTGATTCTTTAACATCAATCGTTTACATTGAATTTTTTTATATAAAAAGATTCCACACTTACTTTCAACTTATAAGATAAAATTTTAAAAAAAATACTAATCTCATTACAACTTAATTGACGGCTAAAATTTTTTATGTACATTTGAATTGGAAAATTTTCACTTCTCCATATTAAAAAGTTTGAGTATAATTATTTTATCGATCATCGATACATATATAATTGAGTCAAACAACAATTAAAAATATCATTGAATTGTAATAATTATTACAAATATTATTTCTATTTAACTCTACTCACAAATATTATTTCTATTTAACTCTACTCACAAAATGTTGGTTTTCTATTAATTTAATGCTAGCTACTATTATATAATTATAATTTCCCTTAATCGTTTTTTTCTATCCGACTTTATAACGGATTAAAGTGTAGAATAATAAAAAAAAATTCTTATTTTTTAAACTATATTAAAATGAAAAAGTGTATTATTAATTAAATCAAGCATATAGGACTCATATTGAAAATTGTGTTTAAACTTTGAGTAAATTAATTTTATAATGTTTCAATAAAAAATTATAGATGTAACATGTTATCAAATTTTAAAATAGATTTAGTGTCAAAATGATTAGAATTATAAAGGAATGCAAATTTATTTTAATAGTTTTTTGTTATAATTTTTATTTTATTTCATTTTTTAAAAAATCTGTATAACATTTTTATCAAAATTTTCATATGTAATCATTTATTTTTTCAACACAGGTGCGTATGGATGGTGGATACTATGATGCTGGTGACAACGTAAAGTTCCATTTTCCTATGGCATTTACAACAACCATGCTAGCTTGGAGTGTTATAGAATTTGGAGATCTCATGGGTCCAGATTTGCAACATGCAATCGAAGCAATTCGATGGGGAACTGATTATTTCCTAAAAGCAACAAAGGATCCGAATGTTGTTATAGCACAAATAGGAGATCCCAATAGCGACCACGGTTGTTGGGAAAGACCAGAAGACATGGATACTTCGAGAAAAACATATGTTGTCACTACGAGTAAACCCGGTTCAGAGGTTTCAGCTGAGATTGCAGCTGCCCTTGCTGCATCATCCATTGCATTAAGAAAAAGTGATGGTAGATACTCTAGAGCTCTTCTTCTCAGGGCCAAACTGGTATCATACATTTATTTTTCATTTTTTAATGTATTATTCAAATGCTTTGCTACTAATTAAGATATTTATATCTATTGAGATCTTTCTCAACTCGAGGGACTGCAGTTACGTGTTGATGATATTCAATTTCTCAACAAAAAAATTAATATATTTATACATGATATTTAGGTGTTTGACTTTGCAAATAATCACCGAGGAAGTTATAATGATTCTATAGGTGATGGAGCATGCCCTTTCTATTGTGATTTCAACGGCTACATGGTATGACTTTCATAATTTTATAATTAATTATTTGTGTATAGAAAAATACTATTAAATTTATTGCATGTAATTCAGGACGAGCTGGTTTGGGGTGCTGCATGGTTGTACAAGGCTTCTAATGATAAAACTTATTGGAATTTTGTAAAATCAAATATACAATCTTTAGGATCCTTAAGTGAATTTGGATGGGATTCAAAGCATGCTGGCATTAATGTACTTATTTCTGAGGTTAGTGTCACTTCTCATTATTAGTGTAACATTCTTTTACACAATAATTTTCAATTAGTTTTGTACCATTTGATGCATGTAAGAATTAATTGTAATCAGTAACGGATTTTGGTGAAATATTTATTGGGTGCCAAAATTAAAATATAGATCAAAATTATTTTTAAAATTTAACATAAATTGTTAGTTGATGTGGAAATTATTTTATGTTTAAATTTCTCTAAGAACTAAGATATTATAAAAATATATGTATAAATTCAACAGAACTAAGATTCAAGGTCAGTCTGAAGAATTTTTTTTAGCATTTATCACTTAAATATTTGAACTTGAAGGATGATATGGCTCCGTCTCAACCCTATATAAATCTGCCACTAATTCTAATGTACTAACATAAATGTTATGACATTTCTCAAATATGATTTTATTATATAAATTTTACAGCGGGTGATGAACGATCCATCGAATCAAAATCCTTTCATTCTCAATGCTAACAATCTTATATGCTCATTGTTGCCTAATTCACCAACCAAAGCAGTCACATATTCTAAAGGTAAGATCTCATATTCGAACCTGACCATTATCATATGAATTTTACTTATGAGTAATTACTTTTTTATTGTTATCATAAAAATATATGTTTAAGTTACATGAATTGATCTTTGGAATTGATCTTTGGATGTTGATTAGGTGGACTTCTATTCAAACCTGGATCAAGTAATTTACAACATGTAACATCATATTCTTTTCTATTAATTGTATATGCACGTTACATGCAAGTTAACCATAAAACAATAAATTGTGGGAGTGTTGTTGCCAAACCAACTGACCTCATCGATCTTGCAAAATCTCAGGTAACTATGAATCAATTGTTTAGATATAACTATATTTCTTATTTTTAACTACTATTAACACATGTTCATCGGTTTCTCTATTTTTTAAGGTGAATTATGTTCTAGGAAACAACCCTTTAGGAATGTCATACATGGTCGGATATGGGCTGAAGTTCCCTCAAAAGATACACCATCGTGCTTCAACAATGCCATCCATAGATGTATACCCTAAACACATAGGGTGTCGTGATGGCGATAAATATTTTGAATTACAATCACCTAATATCAATCAACTAACTGGTGCGATTGTTGGAGGACCAGCAGAGGATGATTCTTTTCAAGATTCACGTTTTAATGTTTCTCAATCAGAGCCAACTACATATATCAATGCTCCTTTTGTTGGAGTTTTGGCTTACTTCAAACAAAGTAAATCATAAAATAAATTTGAATTAAATTGTTAGTTCATTAGAATTTACATCATAGTTTTTCATTTGAGTTCTTATGTATCCTAATAAAATGAATCTAGTTTTTACATATTTGCTTGTAGTTGCTACTTTACACTTTATTTATGTTCAGTTTCTTTGTTTTAGGATATTAATAAATCTAATTTACTTTTGTTTCAATTTTAGTCTTATAAACTTTTTCTTATTTTGTTAGGCAAAAAATGGAAATAACTTTAGCCACGACCATAAATTTATTTAGCCACAATTTTAACCGTTGTTAAACACCACTTTTATAGTGACGCATAACTAAAATATCATGAAGATTATTTGAATGTTAATATTAATAGTTACAAATAAATAAATCAAAGGCCAGTTCGTTTCAACTTTAAAAAATGGATTTTTTTTATATTTTTTAAAATATTAAAAGTTTTTTAATATTCGTTTTTTTTAATGGAAACATTATATTTTATATCCTATAACATAAATAAACATTATTGAAGACCAAAACATAGTCGAAATCTCACCTTTTTTTTTATTTCAAAAAGTGGTATTTTAAAAATGATTTTTATGAAAATCTATTTGAAATAGTTTCAAAATTAAATGAATTTTTGAATTTTTGATATCCAAAAATAATTTCAATAAAAAAATGAAATACATAAAATAACATTTTAAGAATAACTATTCAAACAAAATTTTAATTTGAAGCTTTTATGAAAAGTTTCATTTTAATTTCTTCTACACACAATTTTGGGCTTTTTTTAAAAATGATTTTTATAGTGTTACAAAATTTTGTGAAAAAAAATTTTACAAAGAAACTTTTGATAAAAGCTTCAAATGAAAATTTTGTTTGAATAATTATTCTTAAAATGTGATTTTAGGTATTTCATCTATTTATGGGAAAAAAAATTGGATATCAAAATTTCAAAAAATCACTTAATTTTGAAGCTATTTCAAATAGATTTTCATAAAAATCATTTTTGAAATACAACTTTTTGAAAAACTTGCAATTTTGACTAAGTTTTGGTCTTCAATAATCTATGTTTATGTTCTAGGATATCAAAATTAGTGTTTCATTTTATAAAAAATGAATATAGAAAAACTCGTAATATTTTGAAAAACGGTTTTGGAAAATCTATTTTCAAAAATACAAAGAAAAAATCCATTTTTTTAAAGCTGAAACAAACTGGCCCTTTGTAACCCTTATAAAAATCATTTTAAAAAAAAATCAAAACAACCAAGCTCATATCAAATTCAACCTAGAACATAATAAAGTATACTCTATATGGCTACTACTATAGATAAATATTCTGCATAGAACAATTAATATATTTGACCTCAAATATTGATGTTACATTTGTTGTTTAAATTAACTAAGAATCTTGTAATATCTTGAGTTAAAAAATATAAGTTTTCTAAGAATCCTGTGTTAGAACAAGAAATGTTCTGATCAATATTCTGTGTTTTAATGATAACATTATGTATGAATTTTGTATAAGACAATGTGGTACTCTAATCCTTTGCATTTTCCATTTCAGGAAATATATAAAGAGTATGCACAAATCAGCGCTCAGAAGCAACTGACTCAAAAAGTTCTTGATGGCTTCATCAGAACATGCTCTAGCAAGACATCAGAAGATGGTCATGCAGAATCAGAACATGAACTGGAAAGCATCAGAAGAACGAAAGTCAGAAGAACAAGCTCTGAAGTTCTGATGGTATCACGCTCAAAGCTCTTCAGAGTCAGAAGACAGAAGATGCTCTGCACCAAAGCTGATGGCTCTGATATTCAAACGTTGTTATCTACAAAATCTGAGTCCAGAAAGAAAGTACAAGATGGAAGGTTGTAACGTCTAATCTCGGACTGACAAAAGGAACGTTAGAAGCTACGAAAGGCAAAGTCAGTAAAAGCAGCAAAAGCAAGGCTTGAGGTAGTTGACAAAAGTGTGAAACATTAAATGCAGCGTTGTACTATTCACGCAAAGCATTAAATGCATCCCAATGGTCATTTCCTCTCAGCGCTTATAAATAGAAGTTATTTCCAGAAGCTGAACACTACACTTGCGCAAATATACAGAAACGCTGTCAATTTCAAAAGCTTACGAACTTCATCTTCAACCTCACAAACTCTTTGTAATATTTAGTGAGTGTTAAGTTTAGAACTTAAGAGAAATATCACAGTTGTGATTACAGCTTTATTAGAAGCATTCAAACTCTTGTAAACTTTTTTTTACATTGATTGTAAAAGGATTCCTAGAGTGATCAAGTTGTGATTTGTAAACTCTAGAAGACTTAGAGGTTATCTAAGTGGAAAACCATTGTAATCAGTTGGATTTGTGGATAAATCCTCAGTTAAGGTAAATCACTCTAAGGGGGTGGACTGGAGTAGTTTGGTTAACAACGAACCAGGATAAAAATCATTGTGTTGATTGTTTTTATCTTCTAAGTTTTTGAGATACACTTATTCAATCCCCCCTTTCTAAGTGTTTTTCTATCCTTCAATTGGCATCAGAGCGCCGGTTCTAGGTGCAAGCACTTAACCGTGTTAGACAAAAGATTCAGGGAGAAAAACACAGAGTCAAAATGATTGAAACAACTTCATCTACTCCTACTCCTGAACAAAACAACAATGGTAATGGAAGCAATAGTTTTAATGGCTATAATAGACCACCAGTTTTTGATGGTGAAAACTTTGAGTATTGGAAAGATAGACTCGAAAGTTACTTTCTATGTCAATATGGTGACTTATGGGACCTAGTGCTGGATGGTTACACACATCCTATAAATGCTCAAGGTGTCAAGATTTCTAGACAAGCCATGAGTGATGCTCAAAAGAAAGACTTCAAGAATCATCACAAGTCTAGAACCATATTGTTAAATGCTATCTCTCATGTTGAGTATAAGAAGATAACAAACAGAGAAACAACTCATGATATCTTTGAATCCTTAAAGATGACTCATGAGGGTAATGCTTAAGTAAAGGAGACAGAGGCCTTGGCTCTAATCCAGAAGTATGGAGCATTCAAGATGGAGGAAGATGAGAACATTGAAGCAGTGTTTTCAAGATTCCAGACTCTGACTGCTAGATTGAGAGTGCTAGATAGAGGCTACACCAATGCTGGTCATGTAAAGAAGATCATCATAAGCTTATCCAGAAGATGAGGACCCATAGTGAGTGCATTCAAGATTGCTAAGAATCTGAATGAAGTTTCTCTTGAGGAGCTGATCAGTGCCCTGAGGAGTCATGAAATAGAGTTGGATGAAAATGAACCTCAGGAGAAAGGTAAGTCTATTGCATTAAAATCTAATAGTAAAAAATGCACTAACGCTTTTCAGGCTGAAGAAGAAGATTCTGAAGAGTCATAATCAGAATAAGAAGAAGATGAACTGTCTCTAATATCCAGTAGAGTAAATCAACTCTGAAAAAGCAAGCAGAGAAAGTTCAAGAACTTCAAGAACTTCAAAAGGCCCGAAAAAGGAGAATCATCTGGACACATAAGATCTGACAAGAAGAAGGTGACGTGCTATGAATGTAAAGATCCTGGACACTACAAGAATGAATGTCCAAAGCTTCAGAGGGAAAAGCCCAAGAAAAGATTTGAAAAGAAGAAAGGCTTGGTGGCTACTTGGGATGACTCAGATTCCTCTGATCAAGAGTCAGACTCTGAAGATGAGCAGGCAAACATAGCACTGATGGCCACTGTTGATGATGAGTCAGAATCTACATCAGACTCAGATTCTGAAGAGTTATTTTCTGAACTCTTTAGAGATGAGTTAGTTTCCAGCTTAACTGAACTTCTGGAAATCAAGGCTAAACTTAGTATCAAATACAAAAAGCTGAAAAAGCTCTTTGCATCTGAAACTAAGAAACTTGAATTAGAAAATTCTGAACTTAAAGAAAAAGTTTTAAAACTATCTAAAGATGCTGAGTCATCTTCAAGTTCAGAAAAGTCTATTCCAAGTGTGAACAATATTCTTAAGGAATATGACTTGAGTTTCAGAAAGTTTCTATCTAGAGGTATTGGCGGAAGTCAACTAGCCTCTATGATATATGGTGTAAGTGGAAACAAGAGAATAGGCATAGGCTATGAGGGTGAAACCCCATATAAACTTGAACCTCTGTATGATCAGTTCAAGTTTGGCCATTATCATGATATAAAGCACACATCTAACTCTAAGAGTTTCCACATAACACACACCAAGAAATATGTTGCACACACCAGAAAATCTTATGATAAATCCTGTGCTAAACCTCAGTTCAATCAGAACTTGAGGAGAACTAACCCAAAAGAATGTGGGTAGCTAAGGAAAAGATTATCCCTGTTGCAGATCTCCTTCAAGGCTCAAAAGACAAAGGCAAACATGTCATGGTACCTGGACTCTGGGTGCTCACGACACATGACGGGAAAAAGGTCTATGTTCCAAGACCTGGAGCTTAAATCTGCTGGAGAAGTTAAGTTTGGAGGGAACCAGAAGGGCAAGATCAATGGCTCTGGAACCATATGCATTGGTAACTCTCCCTCTATAACTAATGTTCTTTTAGTAGATGGATTAGCTCATAACTTATTGTCCATAAGTCAATTAAGTGACAATGGTTATGACATAGTCTTCAATCAAAAGTCTTGTAAAGCTATCAGTCAGAAGGATGGCTCAATCCTATTTACAGGCAAGAGAAAGAACAACATTTATAAGATTGATCTTTCTGATCTTAAGAATCAAAAGGTTACTTGCCTTATGCTTGTTATTGTAGAGCAGTGAGTCTGGCACAGAAGATTAGGTCATGTTAGTTTGAGAAAGATTTCTCAGATTAACAAAATTAATCTGGTCAGAGGACTCCCTAATCTGAAATATAAATCATATGCTCTTTGCGAAGCATGTCAGAAAGGGAAGTTTTCAAAACCTGCATTCAAATTTAAAAATATTGTCTCTTCCTCTAGGCCGCTAGAACTTATGCGCATTGATCTTTTTGGCCCATTCAAAACAGCATCAATCAAAGGGAAGAAATATGGATTAGTCATCGTAGACGACTATAGCAGATGGAAATGGGTAAAGTTCTTGAAACACAAGGATGAGTCACATACTGTGTTCTTTGACTTCTGCTCTCATATTCAATCTGAGAAGGAATGCAAAATCATAAAGGTCAGAAGTGATCATGGTGGTGAATTTGAGAACAGATTCTTTGAAATTTTTTCAAAGAAAATGGTATTGCCCATGATTTCTCTTGTCCTAGAACTCCATATCAAAATGGAGGTGTGGAACGAAAGAATAGGACTCTACAAGAAATAGCCAGAACCATGATCAATGAAACTAATATGGCTAAGCATTTCTGGGCAGAAGCAGTTAATACTGCATGTTATATTCAGAATAGAATCTCCATAAGACCTATTCTAAATAAGACTGCTTATGAATTGTGGAAGAACAAAAAGCCCAACATTTCTTATTTCCATCCATTTGGATGTGTATGCTATATTCTGAATACTAAAGATCATCTGCATAAGTTTGATTCTAAAGCTCAGAAGTGTTTTCTACTTGGATATTCTGAATGCTCAAAAGGCTACAGAGTATACAATACTGAAACTCTTGTAGTTGAAGAATCAATCAATATCAGATTTGATTATAAGCTTGGTCTTGAAAAGCCAAAGCAGTTTGAGAATTTTGCAGATATAGAAATCTCTAACTCAGATCATGAAGAACCCAGAAGCAAAGTTTCAGAAGATCAAGTTGCTGCCTCTTTAGAGAATCTCAGAATATTTGAAGAGTCAACACCCAGAAGATCTTCTAGACTCAACTCTGCTCATCCAGAAGATGTTATCATTGGAAAGAAAGATAATCCTATCAGAACAAGATCATTCCTTAAGAATAATGCAGAATGTCAATTTGGTCTAGTATCTCTGATCGAGCCAACTTCTGTTGATCAAGCTCTGGAAGATGCTGACTGGATAATTTCCATGCAAGAAGAACTAAATCAGTTTACAAGGAATGATGTTTGGGATCTGGTTCCAAGACCAAAAGGATTTAACATCATTGCAACTAAGTGGGTCTTCAGAAACAAGTTGAGTGAAAAAGGAGAGGTTGTAAGAAACAAAGCCAGACTGGTTGCTCAGGGCTATAGTCAGCAAAAAGGCATTGACTATACAAAAACCTTTGCACCAGTGGCCAGGTTAGAATCTATTCGCTTATTAATTTCATTTGCCACTCAGAATAACATCACTCTATATCAGATGGATGTTAAGAGTGCCTTCTTAAATGGTTATATAGATGAAGAAGTATATGTCCACCAACCTCTTGGTTTTGAAGACTCTAAGTCTCCAGAACATGTTTTCAAATTAAAGAAATCATTATATGGCCTAAAGCAAGCTCCCAGAGCTTGGTATGAAAGATTAAGTTCTTTCCTTCTAGATAATGGTTTCACTAGAGGACAAGTGGATACAATTCTCTTCTGTAAAACCTTTAAAAAGGATATTCTAATTTGTCAAATATATGTTGATGATATTATATTTGGGACATCTAATGCTACACTTGGAAAGGAGTTTGCTAAGTCTATGCAGGCAGAGTTTGAAATGAGCATGATGGGAGAACTCAAGTATTTCCTTGGGATCCAGATCAATCAAACTTTTGAAGGAACTTATGTTCATCAAACCAAGTATGTGAAAGAACTTATGAAGAAGTTTAATCTTTCTGAAAGCAAAGAAGCAAAGACTCCAATGCATCCAACGTGTGTATTAGGTAAGGATGAGGTAAGTAAAAAGGTAGATCAGAAGCTCTACAGAGGTATGATTGGATCTCTTCTATATCTTACTGCTTCTAGACCTGATATTTTATTCAGTGTATGCCTGTGTGC
Source organism: Vicia villosa (assembly GCF_029867415.1). NCBI lineage: Eukaryota > Viridiplantae > Streptophyta > Magnoliopsida > Fabales > Fabaceae > Vicia > Vicia villosa. The sequence continues at coordinate 135,024,302 of NC_081186.1, read as the reverse complement.
TAGATTCCAATCAGATCCTAGAGAATCTCACTTAACTGCTGTTAAGAGAATTCTGAGGTATATGAAAGGTACTATTAAATGTTGGTTTAGTCTACAGAAGATCTGAAGAATACAACTTAGTAGGATATTGTGATGCTGATTACGCTGGAGATAGAGTTGAAAGGAAAAGGACTTCTGGAAGCTGTCGGTTTCTGGGAAGTCATCTGATCTCTTGGTACAACAAGAAACAAGCCACAATTGCCCTCTCTACAACAGAAGAATAATATGTTGCTGCTGCTGGATGTAGTACACAGATGCTCTGGATGAAGAGTCAGCTAGAAGATTATCAGATATATGAGAGTAACATTCCTATATTCTGTGATAATACTTCTGCTATTTGTTTATCTAAGAATCCTATCTTACATTACAAAGCTAAACATATTGAGATTAAACATCACTTCATTAGGGACAATGTTCAGAAGGATGTTCTTTCTTTAAACTTTGTGGATACAGAACACCAGTGGGATGATATCTTCACAAAACCCCTTGCTGAAGATAGGTTTAAGTTCATTATGAAGAATATCAGTATGAATTTATGCCCAGAATGAAAGGATGAGAAGATATGATATATGGATTAGATTTGAAATGTGTATTTATTTTTCTTATCAGATGTTCTGGATATGTTGTTCATTTAGATATTCTAATTCTGTTATTGCTAACGTTTCATATGTCTAAGTTGAATCAGAATCTCTATTAAAGCAAAACAGCTGTCACCAGCTATTCCAGATGATGAACACGTGTTCATTCTGAAGGGACAAGCATGCGTGCAGTGATGAGACGCCGCCCTAGGTAACTGTGCAAATCATTTCAAATCTCACGTTATCTCTCCTAACATCATTCAACATTAAATGCATTTGATTCAAATTCTGTAATCTCTTTCATTCAGAATTTCATTGCATATTATTTCAAATCCGTACCTATATAAACGCATCTCTCTATCATTTCATTTCTTCCATTTCATCTTCACTGTTCATTGTGTTTGCATTTTTTTGCCTCGTTTCCCCTCTTTTCATAAACCCTAAAGTTACGAACCCAGTAATCTCAGTTGTGATTCAATGCCTTCTTCATCAAATGTTCAACGCAAGGGTTCATCTTCAAAACAAGAACAACAAAAGAAATCTATATCTACTCCATTGAAGACATGTTTGATTCCTTACGACGAACTGGAAGTTCTTTGTGAAACTATGGTGGATTTTGAAAATCTTCTAGCCCATGATTTCAAAATCAAAACTAGAATGTTGGTATAAGGATGGGCAAACTTCTTTGAACGTTTAATTGGACCAATTTACCCTATCTTGGTTAAGGAATTCTGGACTCATGCCACTGTTACTCCAACTGCTATCATCTCCTTCGTGCTAGGTCATGAAGTGGTTGTCTCTGAGAAACTGATAAGGAAACTATACAGTCTTGAAGGTATGGGTGGAATCACTGGTGCTCTCCCTTGTAGAACTGATTGGGATAAAGTTGACCCAAAGTTGTTTACTTCTGGAATAGGCTCTCCTCACACTACAGATTTGAAGCCTTCCTACAGAGTTTGGGCAAAGATCATTCTGGGATCTTTCTATCACAGAAAATCAACAAACTCTGCAACCTACATCAGTCAATATCGGAAATTCACTTTGTTCTGCATTGGAAAAGGTATGAGAGTCAATCTACCTCATCTTTTGTTTCAACATCTGAAGACTAATGTTGAGGAATCAAGGGAAGAAGAACGTCTGAAGTATCCCAAGCTTAAGAAGAATAATATTCCTATGGGAAGAATGATATCAGACATTTTGACTGAGAGTGGTCTGATAGATACTCTGAGAGCAGTTGGCTCTTCTCAATATTTGACCGCTGTTCGTGGAAGTATTCTGACTGCTCAATCTTTAAGAAGAATGCAGTTGATTGAAAAGGTGACTACCCCTCCAAAGGTGTTTCCTGATATTCTGACCAGAAGAACTCCAGTTGCTGGTTTCTCTCAGATGTTCAAAGAAGAACTATCAAAATCAGTTAAATGCTATCTGGAATCCTGTGTTAGAGAACAATCTGATGTTGATCCTGCTTGGATTCGTGGAATAACTCTTACCTCTTTGGATGAGTTAAAGAAAAAGGATAAGAAGAAGAAACAGAAGAAGCTGAAGAGAAAGGTCACAGAAGAAGGTCCTGATGCTAAGAAAGCCAAGAAGCAGAAGAAACCATCACGTATTGTTATCTCTGACTCTGTACCTGTTAATAGTTCTGAACACATATCAACAGAGTCCCTCAAAGTTCCTAGAACTTCTGAAGAGCTTCAGAAGCTCATAGAAGATATTGACAATGTAGACACCTCCAGTTTACATTCTACCTCTGACCTTCCCTCTCAGAAAAGACCACCACCTTCTGATTTTCCATCCTCTTCCACCACCACTAAAAGAAGTCGTCCACTTCATTCTGAACCAAGTCTTGACCCCCAACCTCTAAATGTTGTATTTCCACAAATTCCATCTGAAAATATCTTCTCAACCACCTCCATTCCTTCTGCAATCTCACCATTAATTGACCCTTCAACCACCTCCACAGCAGATTCATCATCTTTTCTATTCTCTTCTACCACCTCTATTTTGTTCTCTTGAGACCCTGAACCCTATTTTGTTCTTAACCCAGACTCTCCTATCACTCGTCTAAGAATCAACCCTCCTGAACCCTCTGTTGATATTCGTTTTGAATTATTAAAGTATAAGGTACGAACAGGGTTAGATGCTCTGAAGGTTGCTCATGACTCCAAGATGGATCATGTAGCCGCTGGTAAGCTCTGGAGAGCTTTTAGAAGAGAGATTCAAGCTGACTTTCTAGAACTTCAGAAAGAATGCTTAGCTTCTGCTCCTGGTCCTTCTGGATTCCTTCTGCAATATGATGATGGCAAGAACTTTCACCCCATCACCAACTGGAAGCCTCTAGAAGAGAAGCAGTTTGTTGATGAGCTTGAAGAAGAAAATCCTCTGGCAATTGTTGTGTGGAAGCCACATCCATACAAAGTTCTGACTAGAGATTTTTAGGCTTTGTTCAACTAGTTCAGGGAGAACCCTTCTGAAAAGGCTCCTAAAATGGTATACCCAGAAGTGGAATATCCTCCAGAACCTGAGACACCTACTGCTCTAGAGAATCTGGCTGAAGTTCTTCAAGGCCTAGAACATCCTGCTGAAGATATTCCTGTTGAGTAAAATCATGAAGATGTTCTCATGGTTGAAGCTGATGCAACTCATCTGTTCTGGATAACAGCTTTGATGCTGCTTCTGCTGGTTCCTCTGTTTCTGTTATGGTGAACACTATGAAGGAGCTCCAACAGAATCAAGCAACCTTGGCTAGTCGTATGGATAAGCAAGATGATACAAATGCTAAGATCAGATCTTGGATGAAGACTCAAGAAGAAGCTACTAAGAAGCAAGTTGCAGACACTTCTGAGATTAAGAACCTTATGGCCGCCTTAGCCTCTAGGTTTACCCAGTAGAAGTCTGTCTTTTGTCTTAGTTTGTTTTCTTTGTTTTCTGCATCTGTTTGAATTGCATCTGCTTCTGTATTGTTTTCTTCTGATGATTCTAATTAATGAAATATTATCTTTTTCTTTCTTCACTCTGTGTGTCTTTTCATCTGAATCTTTTATGCTTTTTGATGTTATGACAAAAAGGGGGAGAAATGTGATAATTGAATTGATTTATTATATCAGTTGCTGGGCTTAAGTCTCAACCTTCCTAACAAATATATTGCAAGTTCTCTGTCCTTGATAGTTTTTGCAGAAATGTGATATTCTGGACAAAGCTCAATGTGAGAAGCAAATACATGGGGAAAAGCAATTCTAAAGCTCTTAAAGATTTGAATCAAGCTGAGAGCTCTAAAGCTTCAAGTCCAAAAGCAAGAAATGCTGTGATCAAACCTAGAAGCTCTAATGCACGAAGTCTCAAAGTTCTGGTGAATCAGATACATAGAAGACTGAAGACATAGGAGTTCTGATACAAGTGATCACAAAGAGAAATTCAAAGCTCTGAAGCTGTCCAATGGAAGCTCTGAAGAGAAGCTCTGAATGTTCTGAAGTTCTATTCAAAGTGAAAGTCTCAACTGAAATGGAAAAATACTAAGGGAAGTCTTTTATTTATAAATTCTTCTAGCATTAATTTCAGGGGGAGATTGTTATTCTCAGGGGGATACATATTCACACACTCTGATTATATGCTTATGCTATGTCTGTATAGTTATCTTTGTTCATCTGATATTCTGGATACAATTTCATATCAATTATATATGTTTTTGTCATCATAAAAAAGGGGGAGATTTTTAGAACAAGAAATGTTTTGATCAATATTCTGTGTTTTGATGATAACATTATGTATGAATTTTGTATAAGACAATGTGGTACTCTAATCCTTTGCATTTTCCATTTCAGGAAATATATAAAGAGTATGCACAAATCAGTGCTCGTAAGCAATTGACTCAGAAAGTTCTGGATGGCTTCATCAGAACATGCTCTGGAAAGACATCAGAAGATGGTCATGCAAAATCAGTACATGAACTGGAAAGCATCAGAAGAATGAAAGTCAGAAGAACAAGCTCTGAAGTTCTGATGGTATCACGCTCAAAGCTCTTCAAATCCAGAAGACAGAAGATGCTCTGCACCAAAGCTGATGGCTCTGATATTCAAACGTTGTTATCTACAAAATCTGAGTCCAGAAAGAAAGTACAAGATGAAAGGCTGTAACGTCTAATCTTTGACTGACAAAAGGAACGTTAGAAGCTACAAAAGGAAAAGTCAGTAAAAGCAGCAAAAGCAAGGCTCGAGGTAGTTGACAAAAGTGTGAAACATTAAATGCAGCGTTGTACTATTCACGTAAAGCATTAAATGCATCCCAACGCTCATTTCCTCTCAGCGCCTATAAATAGAAGTTCTGTCCAGAAGTTGAATACTACACTTGCGCAAATATACAGAAACGCTGTCAATTTCCAAAGCTTACAAACTTCATCTTCAACCTCGCAAACTCTTTGTAATATTTAGTGAGTGTTAAGTTTAGAACTTAAGAGAAATATCGCAGTTGTGATTACAGCTTTATTAGAAGCATTCAAACTCTTGTAAACTTTTTTTTTACAATTATTGTAAAAGGATTCCTAGAGTGATCAAGTTGTGATCTGTAGACTCTAGAAGACTTAGAGGTTATCTAATTGGAAAACCATTGTAATCAGTTGGATTAGTGAATTAAATCCTCAGTTGAGGTAAATCACTCTAAGGGGGTGGACTGGAGTAGTTTGGTTAACAACGAACCAGGATAAAAATCATTGTGTTGATTCTTTTTATCTTCTAAGTTTTTGAGATACACTTATTCAATCCCCTCCTTTCTAAGTGTTTTTCTATCCTTCAATTGGCATTAGAGCGCCGGTTCTAGGTGCAAGCACTTAACCGTGTTAGACAAAAGATTCAGGGAGTAAAACACAGAGTCAAAATGGTTGAAACAACTTCATCTAATCCTACTCCTGAACAAAACAACAATGGTAATGGAAGCAATAGTTTTAATGGCTATAATAGACCAATCAAACTGAAGATTATGTTCTTATTTAAAAAGTAGGCCCAAATTAATAAAAAATATAATTATAATATTTAAAAATAATACATCAAAAATATAATGGTATATTAACAAAAAAAATTAATTATAATATTTTGATTTTGATAAATCTCATTTTTTTAATATATTGGGTTTTTATCAAGTATTTTTTTTATTATATTTTTTAAATATTTTTAATTTAATATATTTATAAATATTTTTTATGTTAATTAATATTAATGTAAAAAAAATTTGAATTTTTCAAGATTTGTGGGTCCTCCAAAATTTCAGGCCTTTTATTGTAAAGAAACTGCTCTTACATGGAGTCGGGCCTAACTAAGGTCTATCTTAATTCGATAAAATACAAACTTGACCTATTTAATCAATACAATTTATTTCCTTTTAAATATAGATACAATTAACTTTTTATTGAGATTTTTTCTTTCTGAAAACACTCATTACTTTCATTATCAATAATAAAACTTTCAACTTAATGATTATAATTAATTTTAAATAGAAGACATGTGGATATTAATACCTTGAGGAAAGACCTCCAGCTGAACAGGAGCCAGTTGAACTCTTTGATCCAAACAGTGACTGAAAAGGAAGTTTGGGATGCAATTAAAGGGATGGGAAACAACAAGGCGCATGGATTGGAATCATATCATTGAAATAACAATGATATGATTAATCTATAATGATTTACTATACCATCAAGATATCTAAATATTAAAAAGATTTACTATGTTGAGATTAATCTATAAAGATTTACTATACAATCAAGATATCCAAAGATTAACGTCAAAATGAACTTTCATATAATGTAAATTTTTCTGTAATTCAATGACATAGTAAATCATTATAGATTAATCTCAAACTTTATAGGTATGATCAATACGATAATATGTTTCATTCCAATGGTTGATTTTAAAAAAAATTATTCAAAATAAATTTATTGAGCGAGTGTAACTCGTGTTGTAACTCTGCGGGTGTAATTTGATGAATGGATCAAATTACACCCGAGTAGTTACACCATGAGTTACACTCGCTCGCAACCTCATTTCAAATAAATATTTTTCAAAATTAACTATTGGATTGAAACATAATATCATATAGATCATACCTATAAAGTTTGAAATTAATTTATAATGATTTACTATACCATCAAGATATCCAAAGATTAACATAAAAATTAACTTTCATATAACGTTAATTTTGATGTAATTCAATGACATAGTAAATCATTATAGATTAATCTCAAGCTTTATATGTATGATCTATATGTTATTTTTGTTTCAATCCAACGGTTGATTTTAAAAAATATTTATTCGATATATATATATATATATATATATATATATATATATATATATATATATATATATATATATATATATATATATATATATATATATATATATCAAGTTATTCAAAATGAAGTTACACTCGTTCAATAACTTTACATCGGATAATTATATTTTAAACTCAACCGTTGGAAATCAAGATACATAAAGATTAACATCAAAACGAACTTTCATATAACGTTAATTTTGATATAATTTGATGACATAGTAAATTATTATAGATTAATCTGAAACTTTATACGTATAATTTATATATGATAATATGTTTTAATCCAACAGTTAATTTTAAAAAATTATTTTCTGATGTGAAGTTATTGAGTGAGTGTAACTCATGGTGTAACTATTTGCTCGCTCAATAACTTCACATCGGATAATTTTTTTAATAAAATTAACTGTTGGATTAAATATACAAAACCCCCTGTAAAGTTAAAGAATTTTGATTTTAGTCCCTGTAAAAAAAATTGGATCCCCCCTTGTAATGTTAAGATTCCATGTCTTTAGCCCTTCAATTGCCAAGATGCATGAAATCTTCAATTTTTCTTACGTTGAAGATACTAGTTGGGATTTTCTGTTGTTAAGGATTCATGGTGTGATAGTATTCTTGTTGATGATACTAGCTGGGATTTTCTGTTGTCCCATGATATTGATCCTTTCGCCTTTGTTTTGAATTCAGTCAACAAGGGCAATAGGTGTTGGCTAGTGTCATACCCCAATTTTTGACCCTAAGATCATATATCATTCATATCCCAATCATTAATCAAGAGCTTCACTTGGAAGTTTTGTTTGTGGTGTTGCACTCACCTCATCAATAAGAGGGACCGTCAAGCACCAATGATTGTTTATCTTGTATGCATATTATACTAACCCAAATACAAAAAATATTGCTTTGTTTCTTTGTAGGCTTTTGTTTTGTAGGTACCAAGCCAAGACATGCAATAAACAAGGCATTTTCCACATTTTGGACTGATGAAATCGATTTCCCTCTTGGGTAAATCGATTTCCCTACAGCAATTATTAACAAAAACACATTCTGGACAGCATGAAATCGATTCCCCTCCTGGGCAAATCGATTTCCCTAGTGTATTTTGCGCCAAATTCTCTTCTGGAACAGAGTGAAATCGATTTCACTCCTGGGGGAAATCGATTTCCTTAAGGCGAAATTCAAAAAAATAGAGAGGGAAGCTTGATTTGATTTTGGCACCTATTTTCTTTGACCATTTTTGTCATTTTACCAATTTTCCACCTCACCAAAATAATTCCCTTCATTAATTCCATTTTAACCTCATTTTACCATTTTTTACCATTTAAATGCCACTTTAATCACCAATTAAACACAAGTTAATTAACTAAGAGCAAATGACCAAATTGCCACTACTCTTGCTCTCATCCTATAAATAGAGGCCACTACTCTCTCATTTCTCAAGCTTGGAGAGCCAAAAAATTGCTTGCAAATTCATTTCTCACCCTTTCCAAAACCCTCACCCAAAGTTCATTTTCATAAGATTAGTGAGATTCACATTGAATCTTGCTAATTTTGAACTAAACCTCCTACATTTCTCTCTTTTCTTTGGTTGTTCATCTCCAAATTTGAAGGATCTATACACTTTGTGCTTGCTCTTGAAGCTACTCCAAGACTTCATTCAAGAATTGGTAAATTCCTAAATTCTAAGATGTAGATCTTTGTTGCTTGTGTTCAATGCATCTTTGATGCTATATTGGTGCTATTTGATGGTGGTTTGATGGAAAATTCGTGCTCCAATGGATATATGATCATAAGGTGTTTGTATATTTGTTCAAATCAAGTTTCATGCCTTTAAATGATGTTTTTGCTGCAATTTGCACTGATGAAATCGATTTCCTTAAGGCTAAAATTGATTTCATGCTGTACGTAACCTGTTTTTTTGAAAACTGCACTATGGAAATCGATTTCCCCCTGCATGAAATCGATTTCCTGCTGGCAGAATGTGGTTTTTTGCCTTTTTTATGCTTGTTTTGGCTTCCTTCTTCCTCTACTTCATTAATATCATTGGATCTAGGATGTTGATAGGTTTGAAAGGACCAAATCCATAATATTAGATGAATGATATTAATGATAGTGTGAGTTGATTTTACTTTATACATTTTATCTTCTTCTTCTCCTTTTTTTCTTTTGATCGATGAAAGTCTTAATACTTTAAGAATTCTTATGGATTCTTAGTAAAGACTAGATCGTTACCTATTTTCTTTTCGTGCGGTATTGCTTTCGGAGAATGATCTACATATCATTTCTCTCGCATGCATTAGCACATAAAGTTTTGACCGGCCTCGTTGTAGGGTGATTTCTACATAAATCACTTGGCGATCTGCTTAACATAGCGCAATATTTCGTGTCCCGAATCAAAAAAAGATCAAACATGGAAGAGAATTGTATGCGGTTGATTTAAGACTTATGGAGGTTTATCGTGTAGTCGCTATGATTTTATCAAGCTTCTGATAAATGTCCATTGAATTTAAATCCGAGAACATCCTTCACTCACCATCGATCTTTCTTACTAACTTTGATAACATACTTGACAAGTTTCAAGATGGTTATCTTTAACATCTAACAGTTGACTTTAATTTCCGCAATTTATTATAGCGCTCTTTATATTTCTCGCTTTATCGCTTTATTTTATCATTTCATCATATTTACATTCCACTATTTTTCTCTTTGTCCATTTGGACATATGTTTATGTTTCCGCTATTTTTCTTTTGTCCACTTGGACCATACTTTACTTTTATGCTAAAACACTAATAAATAACAAAAATCTAAAAAACACCTAAGGCTCTCTTTTGGACTATTGGTTACTATCCCTAGCATTCTGGAGACTCGGACTTATGGACTTAGGACCTCTGGTCTCTCATTCTGTTATTACTCTGTGATTGTTCTGTCTGTCTGGCATTGGATTGTTGTCTGTTTGTGTGTGCAGGTATTTCCTTGAAAGCCCTTGATGGTTAATTCCAAGGCATTGAGATAAGGATTTTACCCGAAAACAGCTGTTACTCTGCCCGATTTTTGTCAGAATTTTAATGTGCTTAATGCAAAGTGGTCCTAAGACAATAAGTTCATATGGATCCCCAAGTGATAATGTTGGTTTAGTATTGATATTCCAAAGGATGGGAAATCTACCTTGACTCATAATGTCAAGTGTTGGCTTCTTCTTCGGTTAGACTGTTCTTTTCCTTAGCTTTTATTTTACGCAATAGGATAGTCTCTTCATCTCCTCCCGCTTCTTAAATTTTCAAAATCTTCTCCCTTTTTCAAAATATTCTTATGTTTGCAAATCTTTTCAAAACCTTTTTTCTTAAAAAATATCTTTTGCCCTTAGTGGCCTCTTTTCTTCAAAAGTTTAGACACTGTTAATTGTCGGAACGAGTGGTTATACCCCACGACTTTGAAATTGATTGATATAATGAGATCTTTTCCGCGTGAGAGAGCTAGTGGCATACTCGTTGATTTTATCCGAGTTGGAGCCCTTCTTTCATTAGCGATGCAAAGAACTCATTTGTTCTCATGCTCAAGATCAATGGCTGTGTATTTCTCTCCGACGACGATAAAGTGTTTATTCGTTTTTAAAATGTTTTCCCTTTAAGCGGAACTACATTAGCTCTGACTTCTCCATTGCACCGAGGAGGTATGTAGGCACAAGGCTTAACGCTTTGCCGAGCTTATTTTAAAAATAAAACAAACCCTTTTTCTAGCACACACGACACAGATTTTCAAAAAGGTTCCTGTGGAGTACCACAGATATGAGGGGTGCTTTAAACCTTCCCCTCATATAATCAACACCCGAACCTGAGTTCTCTTTCTTGTTTTAAAAAAACAAAACTTTGGGTTTTTCGTTCTTTTCCCTTTTACTTTTAAAAAATAAAGCGCGGTGGCGATTTCAAACGAAATATTGATTCGAGTCAATCCCATGGCTTCGATATCAGATTTTCCCCGCTACAGAAAAATGGCGACTTCACTGGGGACTCCTGTTTTAAGTGTGTTAAGCCTATTTTTGTTTATCTGTGTGTTTTACATGTATATATTGTTGTGTGCTTTGTTTGTTTATCTTCTTTTTTCTTTTTGGTGCTCGATGGTTCCTCTGTGATGAGATAAAGTCCTAACCCGGACTTTGGTGAGTAACTTGAGATAGGAGGTGGTAAGACCAATAGTTGCATGTCAGGAGCGATCCTTAACATGAGTATCATATGGTGGAACCCCAATCAGTGGAGGCCTCATGGAAGGTAGTAGATGTTGTTACGAACTATCGTAAGAACGCTATTACTTTCAATAGTGAGTGTCCGTAGAAGCTGAATGGCCTAGAACCTTTTAACCCATCTAAGCCTTTTTAGGATGTAGTGCAGAAATAAGATCAAGTACCAATTTGAGCTTGTTGTCATGCGATACTATGCTCAGACGAGGTCTTTTTAGGCATATTATTGGTGCCCATGAGCAATTGTGCGTGCCGGTAATATTCGATAGAAGATTGAAAACTCTGGGAACCTTTGTAGAACCCGATCGGCAGGTAAAAAATTCCTTAGATCATACCTTTTGGGATGGTTGGACCCATGGATCCATGCTCGTGACGTCGAACCTTTGAACTATGATCTTATGTGACCTTGCGTACTCTTGGTTGTGGTTGATGCATAAACCATGCATTCATGCATCCATGAAAACTCTTTTTCTTTTGATTTTCAAGGAACTTAGAGGTCTTTCCTTGTAAACATCATAAGTTTCATCAAACTCAGTGGATCTTGGGTGTTGATGGGGTGAAAATTCTAATCCACCAAAATGGATGATTGATTTTGATGATAACATAATCAAAGCTTTAGTCCAATGTTTGAGTGTTTACAAGTTAATATCTTAAGTTCCTTGAAACTAAAAAATTAAAATAAAATAAAAAAAAAACAAATCATCTGCATTGCATGCATCATTCTGCATTTGGTCCTGCTTTCTAAAGAAGTTTTCCAGAGCCTTATTTGCGTTCTCCTGGAATCATCAGTACAACGCTCGTGCTAAGAAGAAATGGAAAGCATTAAACAAGAGATTCTTGAGCTCCGTGAAGAGGTGGTTACTTTGAAGGCTGGTATGGAGCATCTGACTGCTCTGGTTGAGGCTTTAGTTGCTACCCAAGTGAATCCTTCTATGAAGGAAGAAAGGATGGCAAAGGTCTTTCTTGAAACTCTGAACTCATCCTTTCCTAAGGGGATAGTAGTCCATACGCCTACTGACTCCCGTGGAGAGGTGGATATGAATGCGCTTCTAGAAAATGATGTCCGAAAGGAGGGTTTGCTTGAAGAAGGTAACTCAACTGGTAGTGTGAAGAAGTTTGGTAATGACTTTTCAAAGAAGAGAATCAGAGGAGTTAACCATCATCAACGTCAGCATGTCATCCTTGTGCCCAATTCAGTTCATGCAGTGCCAGATTATCAGCAAAGTACTCGTCAACAAGCTCTTCCACTGAACGAGCAAAATTAATCTCAAAAGGGGAATTTTGATCCCATCCCCATGACTTACACATAATTGTACCCTACTTTGATTTGTAAGAATTTGGTTCAGATAAGGTCACTGCCTCCTATGCCTGAGAAACTCCCTTGGTGGTACAAAGATGTCACTTGTGCTTTTCATCAGAATGCTCCTGGACATGACTTAGAGATTTGTTGGCCTCTAAAAAATGAAGTTCAAAGATTAATCCATGCTGGTATTTTGACTTTCCAAGATGTTGGTTCTGGTGTTCACTTCAATCCTTTGCCAAAGCAGGAATAAATCACTATTGATGGTAGCCTGAAGTTTGAAAGATGTTTCGTTCAACATATTTCCAGATGGAGAGAGTCTCCTCAGTTTTTTAGTATTCTTACTGATTTTCATTTGTAATATTACTTGTTTTTTAAATACATTGTTTGCATGTAGAAACTTGTTTATATTTGAATGCTAATACTAATGCAATAATAATGTTTGTCTTGAAGTAATCCATTCGTTTCACTCATGTTTATTTGTTTTTATGCATTATGATACCAATTGCTTTTGCCAAACTCTTGCTTATGCAAAGATTGGAGGGAGGATGATGATCTGAAAACGCAAAATTTCTGGTTGTATGCTTTTGAATAAAACCCTGCTGATGATGTACAGGCATTATTTCAAATTCCCAAACACCGGAGATATAAGGATGATAATCCCTTGTTAACCCCTTTGAGCCTTGAAGTAGGAGTTTCTTTTCTAAACGAAAAAACCCTAATTCTTAACCTGGGGCAGGGTAGTCTTCAGTTAATTTGACCGAGTGTTCATATTTCAAAAAGGATTGTGCATCCAAAGGTCAAGCATGGCATATCCACATCAATGGTTGGATCATGGAAAACCACAATGGTTATTCCCCGCGCATCAAAAGGCTGGAAAATGTGAAACCACAATGGTTGTCCTTCATCCGCCAAGAAATGAGGCAGTCACAACCCTCTCAACAAGTCAAGACAAAGTCAATGTCACACGATTTGTTCAAATCAAAAGAATAAAAAGGAAAGAAAAAAAGAAAGAAGAAAAAAGCTCGCTAAGTCAAAAACTTGAAAACAAGTGACTTAGGCAAAAGTTAGAGCATCCCGCTGGACGACCAATTCAAAAGAATCAGTCCAGGCAAAAGTTAGGGAAATAAATAAATAAATAAATAAAAGAGGAAAAAGTGAAAAGTGAAAAGAAAAGACTACAAAGCAAAAGTCCTAAAAAATGAACAAATCTGTGTGAATACAAAAACGAAGAAAAAAAAGGTGACTGCTACTCCAAGAAAGCTTCATTAGGTCCTTAATGGCACAAAATCCTTTTGAGAGATGAATACTCATGTTGAGTTAACTGAACATAGGACTGGAGAACATCACGAAGTTGGGGTGGGCTAAATAAACTTTGAGCCTAAAAATCTTTTTCTAAAAACCGTGAACCAGGCCACGTTACAACCCTCAAAAGTCCTAATTGAAGCAGGGTTTATTTCGAAAGCATACTTAAACAAGAAAGCGTTCCTGACTCCTATCGGTTATGCTGAAAACTTGTGCTGGTATCATATGCATAAAATACAAAAATCAATGTCATTCCTTAACCAGTGATTCGTTCACAAGGTTTTGCGACATCTTTTTGAAACTTCAAGACTTACATAATTGTTGCATTTTCATTATCATTCTCAGAATAAACACTTTTCTGCTTGTAAACATTTGTTTGACATCCAGGAAGTTTACATCTAATCATCAGTAGAAAACTAAACATTGCCAGGGGCATGTTGTTTTCCCAGTATAATGCTTTTGCAAGTTTGATTACCATCATGGGGCAAAGCTCGAAGACTTTGTCGAGTAAAAGAATGTGCCAAGTTTAGTCAATCTGGGGCAGCTACGTCGAGATTTGACAAATCTCTCCAAGAATCTGTTGATCTGGGGCAGATTATTCCAAGTCTTCATGATACCAAGGATCTCTATGAACCTTTTTGAGGTAGTTTCCTTTCATAGACTATGTAGTCTGGGGCAAGTTGTGAATCAGAAGTTACCTTGATCACCTCATTAGCTTTAAGTACAAAGGTTGTTGCCATGATTAGTCCAGAGTATGTCACTCTCTACCAAGAAGTTTTGAGACAACGGTTGACTGTTGGGTTTTCTTTCTCACCTTGTGTTGAGTTTTGAACTAAAATCCCCCGCATGTTAACTTGTTTACTTTGATGTTAACTTCTTATTTCCTCTGCAAGTTCGGAATGGTGATTTTCTCCAAAGAAATTTTCTCTGATTTCCCCATAATAAAGCTTGATGTGTTGTCCAATCTTTTTGATAAGAAGAAGATGATCTGTAAATTCCTTGCAGAGATTGATAATCCCCACTGAGTTTGGTCCTCGTGGAAGAAATTTGCTTCGGTGTTCCTCCTCAGCTCACTTGTCAGGATGGAATTAATCCCCAGTTGAGTTTATTCCTCAAGGGGCAAAGCTTTGTTTGGCCGTTTCTATCCAGTCTGTTCTTGGAGTTGAACTTTGGCCTCTTGCAATACTATTTTGAACCTCTCTAGGCTGGGAAACCTAGATTGAGGAGGCACTTATTTTGCACCTCTTAAGGATTATCGTTTCCTCAACAATGAAAAATTCATTTGTGATTGATGTTCTTATCAGATATTGAAAGGCTTATTTCCCGGCAGTGTTGTCATTGCACTCCGTTGGAATTTGTACTTGAAAGCAAGGGGCGGGTTCTGTCCTTAGCATGTTTTGTTGACAACAAATGCAAGCCTCTTTATTTGAGCAAGTTTGTATGTCTCCACATATTAATCTTATCTTCCAATCAAGTGATAATCTCTCATACTTTATGAACTTCTTGATTCCAAGTGGAAGAAGCTCAGCAAATGGTAAGTCTCTTCAGTGTAAGTGACAGTTTGCATCCAAATGGAAGAAGCTCAGCAAATGGTAAGTCCCTTCATCAGAAGTGACAGTTTGCATCCAGTTCCTTTTCTCAAGCCATGTCCTTGATTAAAGAAGAAGTTGATCCCTATTCTTAGCGGCAGCTTATTATTCTCAGTAGCTCATCGTCAACTATTGAGGCGGTAATTCAATTTTCTCCTACCTTCAACTATTGAATTGGTAGCTCACCTTCAGTGGAACGTTGGTATATGTTATCGTTAGTGGTACGGCGATACATCTCTTTCTACCTCCAATGGGACGTTGGTAGTTCACCTTCAGTGGAACATTGGTGTATTTTGTTATCTTCATCGTCAGTGGTACGTCGATGTATTTTTCTTCAATACCTTCAGTGGAACGTTGGTATATGTTATCGTTAGTGGTACGGCGATACATCTCTTTCTACCTCCAGTGGGACGTTGGTAGTTCACCTTCAGTGGAACGTTGGTGTATTTTGTTATCTTCATCGTCAGTGGTACGTCGATGTATTTTTCTTCAATACCTTCAGTGGAACGTTGGTATATGTTATCGTTAGTGGTACAGCGATACATCTCTTTCTACCTCCAGTGGGACGTTGGTAGTTCACCTTCAGTGGAACATTGGTGTATTTTGTTATCTTCATCGTCAGTGGTATGTCGATGTATTTTTCTTCAATACCTTCAGTGGAACGTTGGTATATGTTATCGTTAGTGGTACGGC
The DNA here is from genome assembly GCF_029867415.1 of Vicia villosa. NCBI lineage: Eukaryota > Viridiplantae > Streptophyta > Magnoliopsida > Fabales > Fabaceae > Vicia > Vicia villosa. The sequence continues at coordinate 135,008,248 of NC_081186.1, read as the reverse complement.
GATACATTTCTTTCTACCTCCAGTGGGACGTTGGTAGTTCACCTTTAGTGGAACGTTGGTGTATTTTGTTATCTTTATCGTCAGTGGTACATCGATGTATTTTTCCTCAATACCTTCAGTGGAACGTTGGTATGTGTTATCGTTAGTGGTACGGCAATACATCTCTTTCTACCTCCAGTGGGACGTTGGTAGTTCACCTTTAGTGGAACGTTGGTGTATTTTGTTATCTTCATCGTCAGTGGTACGTCGATGTATTTTTCTTCAATACCTTCAGTGGAACGTTGGTATGTGTTATCGTTAGTGGTACGGCGATACATCTCTTTCTATCTCCAGTGGGACGTTGGTAGTTCACCTTCAGTGGAACGTTGGTGTATTTTGTTATCTTCATCGTCAGTGGTACGTCGATGTATTTCTCTTCAATACCTTCAGTGGAACGTTGGTAAATGTTATCGTTAGTGGTACGGCAATACATCACTTTCTACCTCCAGTGGGACGTTGGTAGTTCACTTTCAGTGGAACGTTGGTGTATTTTGTTATCTTCATCGTCAGTGGTACGTCGATGTATTTTTCTTCAATACCTTCAGTGGAACATTGGTATATGTTATCGTTAGTGGTACGGCGATACATCTCTTTCTACCTCCAGTGGGACGTTGGTAGTTCACCTTCAGTGGAACGTTGGTGTATTTTGTTATCTTCATCGTCAGTGGTACGTCGATGTATTTCTCTTCAATACCTTCAGTGGAACGTTGGTATGTGTTATCGTTATTGGTACGACGATACATCTCTTTCTACCTCCAGTAGGACGTTGGTAGTTCACCTTGAGTGGAACGTTGGTGTATTTTGTTATCTTCATCGTCAGTGGTACGTCGATGTATTTTTCTTCAATACCTTCAGTGGAACGTTGGTATGTGTTATCGTTAGTGGTACGGCGATACATCTCTTTCTACCTCCAGTGGGACGTTGGTAGTTCACCTTCAGTGGAACGTTGGTGTATTTTGTTATCTTCATCGTCAGTGGTACGTCGATGTATTTCTCTTCAATACCTTCAGTGGAACGTTGGTATGTGTTATCGTTATTGGTACAGCGATACATCTCTTTCTACCTCCAGTAGGACGTTGGTAGTTCACCTTGAGTGGAACGTTGGTGTATTTTGTTATCTTCATCGTCAGTGGTACGTCGATGTATTTTTCTTCAATACCTTCAGTGGAACGTTGGTATATGTTATCGTTAGTGGTACAGCGATACATCTCTTTCTACCTCCAGTGGGACGTTGGTAGTTCACCTTCAGTGGAACATTGGTGTATTTTGTTATCTTCATCGTCAGTGGTATGTCGATGTATTTTTCTTCAATACCTTCAGTGGAACGTTGGTATATGTTATCGTTAGTGGTACGACGATACATTTCTTTCTACCTCTAGTGGGACGTTGGTAGTTCACCTTTAGTGGAACGTTGGTGTATTTTGTTATCTTTATCGTCAGTGGTACATCGATGTATTTTTCCTCAATACCTTCAGTGGAACGTTGGTATGTGTTATCGTTAGTGGTACGGCAATACATCTCTTTCTACCTCCAGTGGGACGTTGGTAGTTCACCTTTAGTGGAACGTTGGTGTATTTTGTTATCTTCATCGTCAGTGGTACGTCGATGTATTTTTCTTCAATACCTTCAGTGGAACGTTGGTATGTGTTATCGTTAGTGGTACGGCGATACATCTCTTTCTATCTCCAGTGGGACGTTGTTAGTTCACCTTCAGTGGAACGTTGGTGTATTTTGTTATCTTCATCGTCAGTGGTACGTCGATGTATTTCTCTTCAATACCTTCAGTGGAACGTTGGTATATGTTATCGTTAGTGGTACGGCGATACATCACTTTCTACCTCCAGTGGGACGTTGGTAGTTCACTTTCAGTGGAACGTTGGTGTATTTTGTTATCTTCATCGTCAGTGGTACGTCGATGTATTTTTCTTCAATACCTTCAGTGGAACATTGGTATATGTTATCGTTAGTGGTACGGCGATACATCTCTTTCTACCTCCAGTGGGACGTTGGTAGTTCACCTTCAGTGGAACGTTGGTGTATTTTGTTATCTTCATCGTCAGTGGTACGTCGATGTATTTCTCTTCAATACCTTCAGTGGAACGTTGGTATGTGTTATCGTTATTGGTACGGCGATACATCTCTTTCTACCTCCAGTAGGACGTTGGTAGTTCACCTTGAGTGGAACGTTGGTGTATTTTGTTATCTTCATCGTCAGTGGTACGTCGATGTATTTTTCTTCAATACCTTCAGTGGAACGTTGGTATGTGTTATCGTTAGTGGTACGGCGATACATCTCTTTCTACCTCCAGTGGGACGTTGGTAGTTCACCTTCAGTGGAACGTTGGTGTATTTTGTTATCTTCATCGTCAGTGGTACGTCGATGTATTTCTCTTCAATACCTTCAGTGGAACGTTGGTATGTGTTATCGTTATTGGTACAGCGATACATCTCTTTCTACCTCCAGTAGGACGTTGGTAGTTCACCTTGAGTGGAACGTTGGTGTATTTTGTTATCTTCATCGTCAGTGGTACGTCGATGTATTTTTCTTCAATACCTTCAGTGGAACGTTGGTATATGTTATCGTTAGTGGTACAGCGATACATCTCTTTCTACCTCCAGTGGGACGTTGGTAGTTCACCTTCAGTGGAACATTGGTGTATTTTGTTATCTTCATCGTCAGTGGTATGTCGATGTATTTTTCTTCAATACCTTCAGTGGAACGTTGGTATATGTTATCGTTAGTGGTACGACGATACATTTCTTTCTACCTCTAGTGGGACGTTGGTAGTTCACCTTTAGTGGAACGTTGGTGTATTTTGTTATCTTTATCGTCAGTGGTACATCGATGTATTTTTCCTCAATACCTTCAGTGGAACGTTGGTATGTGTTATCGTTAGTGGTACGGCAATACATCTCTTTCTACCTCCAGTGGGACGTTGGTAGTTCACCTTTAGTGGAACGTTGGTGTATTTTGTTATCTTCATCGTCAGTGGTACGTCGATGTATTTTTCTTCAATACCTTCAGTGGAACGTTGGTATGTGTTATCGTTAGTGGTACGGCGATACATCTCTTTCTATCTCCAGTGGGACGTTGGTAGTTCACCTTCAGTGGAACGTTGGTGTATTTTGTTATCTTCATCGTCAGTGGTACGTCGATGTATTTCTCTTCAATACCTTCAGTGGAACGTTGGTATATGTTATCGTTAGTGGTACGGCGATACATCTCTTTCTACCTCCAGTGGGACGTTGGTAGTTCACCTTCAGTGGAACGTTGGTGTATTTTGTTATCTTCATCGTCAGTGGTACGTCGATGTATTTTTCTTCAATACCTTTAGTGGAACATTGGTATATGTTATCGTTAGTGGTACGGCGATACATCTCTTTCTACCTCCAGTGGGACGTTGGTAGTTCACCTTCAGTGGAACGTTGGTGTATTTTGTTATCTTCATCGTCAGTGGTACGTCGATGTATTTCTCTTCAATACCTTCAGTGGAACGTTGGTATGTGTTATCGTTATTGGTACGGCGATACATCTCTTTCTACCTCCAGTAGGACGTTAGTAGTTCACCTTGAGTGGAACGTTGGTGTATTTTGTTATCTTCATCGTCAGTGGTACGTCGATGTATTTTTCTTCAATACCTTCAGTGGAACGTTGGTATGTGTTATCGTTAGTGGTACGGCGATACATCTCTTTCTACCTCCAGTGGGACGTTGGTAGTTCACCTTCAGTGGAACGTTGGTGTATTTTGTTATTTTCATCGTCAGTGGTACGTCGATGTATTTCTCTTCAATACCTTCAGTGGAACGTTGGTATGTGTTATCGTTAGTGGTACGGCGATACATCTCTTTCTACCTCCAGTAGGACGTTGGTAGTTCACCTTGAGTGGAACGTTGGTGTATTTTGTTATCTTCATCGTCAGTGGTACGTCGATGTATTTCTCTTCAATACCTTCAGTGGAACGTCGGTATGTGTTATCGTTAGTGGTACGGCGATACATCTCTTTCTACCTCCAGTGGGACGTTGGTAGTTCACCTTCAATGGAACGTTGGTGTATTTTGTTATCTTCATCGTCAGTGGTACGTCGATGTATTTCTCTTCAATACCTTCAGTGGAACGTTGGTATGTGTTATCGTTAGTGGTACGGCGATACATCTCTTTCTACCTCCAGTGGGACGTTGGTAGTTCACCTTCAATGGAACGTTGGTGTATTTTGTTATCTTCATCGTCAGTGGTACGTCGATGTATTTCTCTTCAATACCTTCAGTGGAACGTTGGTATGTGTTATCGTTAGTGGTACGGCGATACATCTCTTTCTACCTCCAGTGGGACGTTGGTAGTTCACCTTGAGTGGAACGTTGGTGTATTTTGTTATCTTCATCGTCAGTGGTACGTCGATGTATTTCTCTTCAATACCTTCAGTGGAACGTTGGTATGTGTTATCGTTAGTGGTACGGCGATACATCTCTTTATACCTCCAGTGGAATGTTGGTAGTTCACCTTCAGTGGAACGTTGGTGTATTTTGTTATCTTCATCGTCAGTGGTACGTCGATGTATTTTTCTTCAATACCTTCAGTGGAACGTTGGTATGTGTTATCGTTAGTGGTACGGCGATACATCTCTTTCTACCTCCAGTGGGACGTTGGTAGTTCACCTTCAGTGGAACGTTGGTGTATTTTGTTATCTTCATCGTCAGTGGTACGTCGATGTATTTCTCTTCAATACCTTCAGTGGAACGTTGGTATGTGTTATCGTTAGTGGTACGGCGATACATCTCTTTCTACCTCCAGTGGAATGTTGGTAGTTCACCTTCAGTGGAACGTTGGTGTATTTTGTTATCTTCATCGTCAGTGGTACGTCGATGTATTTTTCTTCAATACCTTCAGTGGAACGTTGGTATATGTTATCGTTAGTGGTACGGCGATACATCTCTTTCTACCTCCAGTGGGACGTTGGTAGTTCACCTTCAGTGGAACGTTGGTGTATTTTGTTATCTTCATCGTCAGTGGTACGTCGATGTATTTTTCCTCAATACCTTCAGTGGAACGTTGGTATATGTTATCGTTAGTGATACGGCGATACATCTCTTTCTACCTCCAGTGGGACGTTGGTAGTTCACCTTCAGTGGAACGTGGGTGTATTTTGTTATCTTCATCGTCAGTGGTACGTCGATGCATTTCTATTCATATCATAAGTGGAACGATGGTGTGTTCTCTGTTAACGAAGGATAGGTTAAGATTAACATCAAAATGAAGTTATTCAAAATGAAGTTACACTCGTTCAATAACTTTACATCGGATAATTATATTTTAAACTCAACCGTTGGAAATCAAGATACATAAAGATTAACATCAAAACGAACTTTCATATAACGTTAATTTTGATATAATTTGATGACATAGTAAATTATTATAGATTAATCTAAAACTTTATACGTATAATCTATATATGATAATATGTTTTAATCCAACAGTTAATTTAAAAAAATTATTTTCTGATGTGAAGTTATTGAGTGAGTGTAACTCATGGTGTAACTATTTGCTCGCTCAATAACTTCACATCGGATAATTTTTTTTATAAAATTAACTGTTGGATTAAATATACAAAACCCCCTGTAAAGTTAAAGAATTTTGATTTTAGTCCCTGTAAAAAAATTGGATCCCCCCCTGTAATGTTAAGATTCCATGTCTTTAGCCCTTCAATTGCCAAGATGCATGAAATCTTCAATTTTTCTTACGTTGAAGATACTAGTTAGGATTTTCTGTTGTTAAGGATTCATGGTGTGATAGTATTCTTGTTGATGATACTAGCTGGGATTTTCTGTTGTCCCATGATATTGATCCTTTCGCCTTTGTTTTGAATTCATTCAACAAGGGCAATAGGTGTTGGCTAGTGTCATACCCCAATTTTTGACCCTAAGATCATATATCATTCATATCCCAATCATTAATCAAGAGCTTCACTTGGAAGTTTTGTTTGTGGTGTTGCACTCACCTCATCAATAAGAGGGACCGTCAAGCACCAATGATTGTTTATCTTGTATGCATATTATACTAACCCAAATACCAAAAATATTGCTTTGTTTCTTTGTAGGCTTTTGTTTTGTAGGTACCAAGCCAAGACATGCAATAAACAAGGCATTTTCCACATTTTGGACTGATGAAATCGATTTCCCTCTTGGGTAAATCGATTTCCCTACAACAATTTTCAACAAAATCACATTCTGGACAGCATGAAATCGATTTCCCTCCTGGGCAAATCGATTTCCCTAGTGTATTTTGCGCTAAATTCTCTTCTGGAACAGAGTGAAATCGATTTCACTCCTGGGGGAAATCGATTTCCTTAAGGCGAAATTCAAAAAAATAGAGAGGGAAGCTTGATTTGATTTTGGCACCTATTTTCTTTGACCATTTTTGTCATTTTACCAATTTTCCACCTCACCAAAATAATTCCCTTCATTAATTCCATTTTAACCTCATTTTACCATTTTTTACCATTTAAATGCCACTTTAATCACCAATTAAACACAAGTTAATTAACTAAGAGCAAATGACCAAATTGCCACTACTCTTGCTCTCATCCTATAAATAGAGGCCACTACTCTCTCATTTCTCAAGCTTGGAGAGCCAAAAAATTGCTTGCAAATTCATTTCTCACCCTTTCCAAAACCCTCACCCAAAGTTCATTTTCATAAGATTAGTGAGATTCACATTGAATCTTGCTAATTTTGAACTAAACCTCCTACATTTCTCTCTTTTCTTTGGTTGTTCATCTCCAAATTTGAAGGATCTATACACTTTGTGCTTGCTCTTGAAGCTACTCCAAGACTTCATTCAAGAATTGGTAAATTCCTAAATTCTAAGATGTAGATATTTGTTGCTTGTGTTCAATGCATCTTTGATGCTATATTGGTGCTATTTGATGGTGGTTTGATGGAAAATTCGTGCTCCAATGGATATATGATCATAAGGTGTTTGTATATTTGTTCAAATCAAGTTTCATGCCTTTAAATGATGTCTTTGCTGCAATTTGCACTGATGAAATCGATTTCCTTAAGGCTAAAATTGATTTCATGCTGTACGTAACCTGTTTTTTTGAAAACTGCACTATGGAAATCGATTTCCCCCTGCATGAAATCGATTTCCTGCTGGCAGAATGTGGTTTTTTGCCTTTTTTATGCTTGTTTTGGCTTCCTTCTTCCTCTACTTCATTAATATCATTGGATCTAGGATGTTGATAGGTTTGAAAGGAGCAAATCCATAATATTAGATGAATGATATTAATGATAGTGTGAGTTGATTTTACTTTATACATTTTATCTTCTTCTTCTACTTTTTTTCTTTTGATCGATGAAAGTCTTAATACTTTAAGAATTCTTATGGATTCTTAGTAAAGACTAGATCGTTACCTATTTTCTTTTCGTGCGGTATTGCTTTCGGAGAATGATCTACATATCATTTCTCTCGCATGCATTAGCACATAAAGTTTTGACCGGCCTCGTTGTAGGGTGCTTTCTACATAAATCACTTGGCGATCTGCTTAACATAGCGCAATATTTCGTGTCCCGAATCAAAAAAAGATCAAACATGGAAGAGAATTGTATGCGGTTGATTTAAGACTTATGGAGGTTTATCGTGTAGTCGCTATGATTTTATCAAGCTTCTGATAAATGTCCATTGAATTTAAATCCGAGAACATCCTTCACTCACCATCGATCTTTCTTACTAACTTTGATAACATACTTGACAAGTTTCAAGATGGTTATCTTTAACATCTAACAATTGACTTTAATTTCCGCAATTTATTATACCGCTCTTTATATTTCTCGCTTTATCGCTTTATTTTATCATTTCATCATATTTACATTCCGCTATTTTTCTCTTTGTCCATTTGGACATATGTTTATGTTTCCGCTATTTTTCTTTTGTCCACTTGGACCATACTTTACTTTTATGCTAAAACACTAATAAATAACAAAAATCTAAAAAACACCTAAGGCTCTCTTTTGGACTATTGGTTACTATCCCTAGCATTCTGGAGACTCGGACTTATGGACTTAGGACCTCTGGACTCTCATTCTGTTATTACTCTGTGATTGTTCTGTCTGTCTGGCATTGGATTGTTGTCTGTTTGTGTGTGCATGTATTTCCTTGAAAGCCCTTGATGGTTAATTCCAAGGCATTGAGATAAGGATTTTACCTGAAAACAGCCGGTACTCTGCCCGATTTTTGTCAGAATTTTAATGTGCTTAATGCAAAGTGGTGCTAAGACAATAAGTTCATATGGATCCCCAAGTGATAATGTTGGTTTAGTATTGATATTCCAAAGGATGGGAAATCTACCTTGACTCATAATGTCAAGTGTTGGCTTCTTCTTCGGTTAGACTGTTCTTTTCCTTAGCTTTTATTTTACGCAATAGGATAGCCTCTTCATCTCCTCCCGCTTCTTAAATTTTCAAAATCTTCTCCCTTTTTCAAAATATTCTTATGTTTGCAAATCTTTTCAAAACCTTTTTTCTTAAAAAATATCTTTTGCCCTTAGTGGCCTCTTTTCTTCAAAAGTTTAGACACTGTTAATTGTCGGAACGAGTGGTTATACCCCACGACTTTGAAATTGATTGATATAATGAGATCTTTTCCGCGTGAGAGAGCTAGTGGCATACTCGTTGATTTTATCCGAGTTGGAGCCCTTCTTTCATTAGCGATGCAAAGAACTCATTTGTTCTCATGCTCAAGATCAATGGCTGTGTATTTCTCTCCGACGACGATAAAGTGTTTATTCGTTTTTAAAATGTTTTCCATTTAAGCGGAACTACATTAGCTCTGACTTCTCCATTGCACCGAGGAGGTATGTAGGCACAAGGCTTAACGCTTTGCCGAGCTTATTTTAAAAATAAAACAAACCCTTTTTCTAGCACACACGACACAGATTTTCAAAAAGGTTCCTATGGAGTACCACAGATAAGAGGGGTGCTTTAAACCTTCCTTTCATATAATCAACACCCGAACCTGAGTTCTCTTTCTTGTTTTAAAAAAACAAAACTTTGGGTTTTTCGTTCTTTTCCCTTTTCCTTTGAAAAAATAAAGCGCGGTGGCGATTTCAAATGAAATATTGATTCGAGTCAATCCCATGGCTTCGATGTCAGATTTTCCCCGCTACAGCTAGTATGTGGTCCCTGTGGTTTCCTAATCTTTTGCACAAGTTACCTTTGCTTCCTTTGCAGCCTGAGTTGGATTTTGGTACTGGTCTAGCACAAATTGGGGTTGTCTTAGCTCCAATGAGGCTTATCTTTTCAAAGTCTCTTGGACCCCAAAGATGGATTAGACGAATAATTTTTGGCACCCCAAAATTCCCTATTCGAGATCTCTTCTGGTTTGGAAGTTTATGCATGATAAAGTTCCAACAGATGAAAAGGTTTGTGGTAGAAGTATTTACTTGGTTTCCTGATGCAGCCTTTGTTTTTGGGATTTAGAGTCTACTGCTCACTTATTTTTTAGGTGCATCTTTGTTAAAAAGCTTTGGCTTTGGCTGGTGTGTATTTTGAGTTTAAATTGTTGCCCGAGTTTCTTATTGCTTCATGGCAGAAGTGCAATTCTGGAAGTTCTAAAAAATCTTACTTGGTGCTTTCCGCCGCGGTTGTCTACTTGCTTAATCAGATTAGGTTCATGCGGAATAATTCCATACATCACAACATTAAGTCGTGTTTGCGCTTGGCCATCGACAACATTTTATTCCAATGAAGCTTTCGTCAAATAACTCTTTGACCACATCCTTGGGCTCGATGCATGACTTTATTTTATTGAAAGCTTTGGGTGCATCCATCCGCCCCCTAAAGCTTCCTTCATTAAAGAGGTGATTTGGAGTCCTCTTTGTCAAGGTTGGATTAAGTGTAACTGCAATTACACTTTTTTGTCTTCTTCTTCTACCTCGGGCTATGGTGCTATTTTTCGTCATCACGAGGGTAATTTTCTCTTGGCTTTTGCTGAGCGCATCAATTTTTACTCCTCTACTTATGCTGAGTTTTTTGTGGTCTTAAAGGCGCTTGAGGTTACTAAAAGCAAGGGTTGGAGCAAGCTCTGGATTGAGTCGGATTTTCTCTTATTGGTCAAAGCTTTCTCCAACCATTCCTTGGTGCCTTGGAGGTTTAGAGTCCATTGGGCTCTATACACGAATCCTTCTAACATTTCTACCCTTTTCATCACTCATATTTACATAGAGGGTAATAGTTGTGCATAATTTTTTGCAAATATCAGTTTGTCTTGTCATCCCATTAATTTTTTTTAATTCCATACCATAGTGTAGCGGTGAAATTGATGAGACTAAAGTCATGGCAAGACTTATCTCATTTTAAACAGAGTCACCACCGCGCTTTATTGTTTCCAAAAAGGAATGGGTGAAAGAGCGAATAAAACCCACAGAAGTTTTTAAAATCAAAACTAATAAACTTATCAGAGTTTTGGCTACGGGGGGTTTGTTATACAAGGGGAAGGTTTTAAGTACCCCTCATATCCATGGTACTCCATGGGAACCTCTTTGTTTTATGTTATTGTCTTTTGTTTATACATACCCTTTTTGAAAATCCTATGTGAAAAACATGTTTGCAATAGAGGGTGGGGATGGGAAGAGAAGTTTTTGAAAGTGAGCTCGATAAGACATCGCATCTTAGGCCTATATACCCCTTTAACAATAGGGAAGTCGGAGCTTTGTAGTTCCTCTTAAAAAGGAAAATAAAAGGGGGCCAAAGTGGCCAAAATCTTTTTGGGTGTGAGCTTTTAAATACTCACAAGTTTTTAAAAGAGAGTTAAGCTTTAAAATACTTAACAAGTTTAAAAAATGGATTAGGCTTTAAAATACCTAATAAGTTTAAAAGGTTAAGCTTTAAAATACTTAACAATTTTAAAATAAAAATGGACCAAGCTTTAAAATACAAGGTCAATGGGTTAGGAGAAGTTTCACCGGGAATAATTCTTCTCTTAACACCAATGTTTAAAAATAAAAGACCTAGCTTTAACAATACAAAGGTCAATGGACTAAGAATAGTTTCACCGGGAATAATTCTATTCTTGGTACCAAGGTTTGAAAAAAAAGGGTTTGGTTAAGCTTTAACAATACTAAACCATAAAACAAGTGAAAAGCTTTAAAATACTTAACACAAAAATAAAAGAGATTGGAATAGAGTTTGAGTACCTTTGACAATTTAGTCAATATCATTCTCATCATTTTGGACAAATCAACAAACTTAAGTAATTAACAATAAACACCTCAAGTGTGTGTGTGATATCATGTGGCACAAGAACAAACAAGTGAGTATGATAATCAAAAAATAAGAAAGGTGGATGTATCTAAGCCCTTGGATTCAAACTCATGTATGAATGATGAATGATTGATATGATGAAATAAATATGGTGTTAGATAAACAATAAGAGAAATTAGCAATATAATGGTTAAAATAACAATTAAGTAAAAAATAAGGATTAAATCAACAAGTATGTACAAGATAACAAACTAAATTAATCATGGATAAACAAAATCAACATGTTTTTGGGTTAGGGTTTTAACCCTAGGTTTTTTGAATTAGGGTTTAAACATAACTCCTAAGCCTAATTAACTTTAATTGTTTAAATACCAATTTCTTTAAGAGAAATGGTCTAAGGGTACATAAAGAGGTCAAGGACATCCTATTCTAACCCTAAACAAATATTTACAAAACATTCATAAAGTTCTATGAAAGAAACAATCAAAACAAAATGATTTTTAGTTGATTTTTAAACATAAAAAGGCATGTTTTAGGATTAATTTTTAAATATATAAATAATAAATATTTTTGGGATTTTTTAACATGGTATTAAAATACACAAAGTAAATAAATCACACAAAAAAAGGGTTAAAAATATTAAATCTACTATTTTTAATGATTTTTTGAAGTTGAATAAAAAACCTAAATAAAATGGTGATAAAAAAAACAAAGGGGTGTGGCCACTAGGGCTTGAACTCACGCCCTCCCACTCAATGCACAAAACACACACCAACCAGCCAAAGTGCGCGTAGAGATATGGAAATGCATTCAATTCATAAAATATAACACTTAGTGAAGAATGGAAAAAATGCAAAATAAATCAAAAAGTCTGAGGCAAGGGGGATTAGAAACTGGTGAATCTTCAATCTTCTGATCTGTTTCTTCCTGAATCTTCAATCTTCTGGTCTGATTCTTCAATTATTCTTTTGACCTTTAAATATGCGCCATATAGGATTACATAATATTCACATAGAATTTTCTGTATCTGTATATGTTAAGTACAAACTGAATCTTCCTTCCAGTTTTGCAGGCGCGATGTCATGAGTTGATGTCATGACATTCCATCTAACATCTTGCTTATACCTGTTTTGTTCTTTTTAAACTTGCAAGATTCACATTTTGACCATTTGATGCTATTATATATTTTAGCCAAACATTAGACAATAATATAGAACAGACAGAGCACCAACAATCTCCCCCTTTGGCTTATTTTGGCTAAAACTATTCTTGTAACAGTCAGCAGCAACTTCAACTTTCTAGACAACAAGGACTTGGTCATGTTTGCTTTCAGTAGCAAAATCAGCATCAGTATCTCTCCCCCTTTTTAGCCATAATACGACAAAGATCGACACTATGTCATACATTGCAATTGAATCTAACGGTTAATCCTGGGAGATACTTGTTGTCTGTGTCAAGAAATCCACTCATAGCTCGAGTTCTCAAGGGAACCAAGACTAGATTCTTGCCGTTATTCCTTGTAACTCAGAACACAAATCACAATTTGTGTTCATAACTCAGATCACAAATCACAACGAAAATGATTCCTATACTGAAGGTTGTATATAGTGGAACATCTTTGTTGTTATTGCAGAAAAACCCATGGTAGAGACCATCAACATCCCCAGCCCGTGTTTTTCTTTTTCTGAAGAGGTTTTGGTATAACAACCCATCACAATACCAAACCCAGACTCGACTCACAAGAACGCACACGAACAACATTTTGAGATAGTTTGATTTCTGTAATTCATGGAGATGCTATTATATAGCAAATGGAGATTATAGGAAATAACGATGGTCTTTGGTCTTGTTCAATGGTCAAACAGTTAATTAGGAAACAGTTCCAAAAGCTATTACTCTTTCCAAAGCATTTTTTTACTGTTTTTCTGATAGGAGTTATCTTGAATTACCAGTGCATGCATAGTCATTGATTGTACTTTACACCGACCACTGATGTGTAGATAAACTTTAATTCAGATTTCCTTATTTGACTTTGAAGATTCAATGTCTTTAAACATGTCATGACATTATGTCAGACATTGTCACTTTTCTTTCCTTCAAGCACATAGCCCAAGATTCCGTAAAAGATTAGGACAAAGCATCATTTGGACCAATTAACAGACTCACTACTTACTCACTAGTCATAGACAGAGACTTCTGTTGTTTTGGACACTGTGGACCTCCGATTTTTTTTTAATACCGGGCCATACCTCTGATCTGTAGAGATACGTGAACTGACTCTTTTTTGTCGCTTAATGCTTTCGCATTTTTGAAAATATCACAGAGTCGCCACCGACCTTTTATTTTATCCAATTAAGGAAAGGTTTATAAAAGAAACAGAAAAAAGACCTTTAAGAAATTCTGGGTAAGGGGGTAGGTTATACAAAGGGAAGGTGTTAGCACCCTTTGTATCCATGGTTATCCATGGGCTCTTAAGTTTGCTTAGCTCACTTGTTTTTCGATCACTTTTCAATTGCTCTGAAATTGCTCATATGTGGTTTCAAATACCTTTGTAATTTGAATTTTGTAATGATCCGTGTGTGGATGTATACAAAATGCTTGTTTATCTTTCGAAAGATGTTTTGAAAAGAACGTTAACTTTGTAATAACCCGTGTTTGGATATGTACAAAGTATTGTCTTTCTGAAAGTTTTGAAAAATCAACAGTGTATGAGAATTTTGTTTGTTTTGATTTGAGCAAGCAAACTAGGAGGTCTACCCTGAGTTGTAAGGTCTTTATCCTATTTCCTTTAAAAATCTATCCTTTCACCGGATATAAAAGCAAGGTTCGATTTTGTACTCAAAACAGTTGAATTTGACTTTGATTTTGAAAGATTGTAAAAGGGATTACCTGAAGAGGTGCAAGTGTGATTGTGATTGGATTCAGATATTTATCTTTGAAGTTAGTGATCTAACGGTTCAATTTTATCTTTGACATACACGCAGTTTATATGTGCTGGAAATTAAAATGCGGAAATGTAAAGTGCGGAAAGTAAATCTACGCTATTACATCGATTGTGCGGGAAATGTAAACTAGCCTATTTACATCAATTTGACATCCTATACATTTATCTAGGAATTTAAATTGCAAGAAAAATAAAAGGCATGTTTTTGGATTTTTTATGATTGATTTTAATTATAATTAATGCATGATTAATTAAATTAAAATGAAGAAAAAAGATGAAAATTGATTTAAACCTAGAAATTAAGTTTAAAATATGCACAAAATATTTGTTAATTAATTTTAAAACAAAACTAATTTTTTTGGAATTTTTGGAATTGATTTGAAATTGATTTAAGTTAATTAAAACATAATTATGCAAATAATTATACAAATAATTAAAACTTAAAGATAAAATTATTCAAAATATGTACAAAATTAGTTTATAATATATAAACAATATTTAACACAAAGAACAATTTTTTTTTATGATTTTTTGATTGGTTAGAATAATTAAAAAGCAAATATATAAATATATACTAATTAATTATGCAAAATATTGAAATTATAAAGAAAAATAAAATATTTTTATTTCATAAAATAGTATATTATTTTAGAAGTCTAAAAATATTTTTTGTGTATTTTTTGGATTTTTAAAACTATTTTTAATTAATTTAACAAAGAAATTAAAATAAAATAGAAAATAAAATAGAAATAAAAGGATACTGATCCTGTGTGGAAATTTATGAGGGAGTATGGTGTGCACGCGTGATCTGGAGCGTTGAATGAGTCATAAATGAGATCAGATGGTCCAGATGGTGAGGCACGTGGTAAAAGCTACACCTGCAAAGCACAGAATCAGAGGACAATTTAAAAAAAAAACGCGCGCGTCTGAACCAATGAGGTGGGGACACCTCATCATCTTCAACCTCTCGCCAGGGCCTTTTACAGCGTTTTTATGAAAAAAGCGCTATAGTAAGTGAACCTCAAACCTGCAAAATAGCGAATAGGGGTAAACATGCAAAGATTTTTGGCGCGATGGTTCCATTCGTTTCGTCTTGTTCATGCGAATCTAATGGTGCTAATAGAAACTTCTAATTTTGCCTAATTTGGAAAGCCCTAAATTTGAAGCTATGAACCCTAAAATGGTAGTTTCGTTTATATGTGTCCAAACTTCAATTAAGTTTCCAGAAATGATCTACACCTCAAACCAAACTCAATAGTATGTCTACATCTTGTTAAACGTGTGTGAATAACCAGATACGAATTGATTTTAGTTTGAACAAATTTTGACCTGTGTAGCTCGATTCAGTGAGCTTCAAGGCTTGTAATTGATTGAGATAGTTTCAGTGATGTTTAAGGAAGGTATATGAATGCTTAGTTTGTATTGAAATGGACTGAAATTACAAATTCGAATTTGAGTTTTTCTTTGAATTTTTTTGAAGTGATTACAAGTGTTAAATGCTATGCTATGCTTCTGGTCTTGCCTCCCTTTTTGTTACTGAACTGAGATAGCTTATTTATAAGCATTAGAGTGCTTAGAAACTAAGCCAAGAGCATTGATGAGTTTTTTGGAATCTTGACTTTTTCAACATTGGTAGCTTTGTCTTTAAGCCACCATGGCTTGATTTTCCTCTTCTCCTCTGCTGTACTTTGCTTTGGGACAGAGTTGAATGAGTCACATTGATGAGTCATGCTTGGAATGCAAGCTATCATTTATCCATGCATTTCTTTTTTAATTTAATCTTAAAATAAGAAAAAATCAAACAAACATGGATGAAAAATGTTATGGGCTTAGTCTTGGTCGTGGGAGGCCCATATCATTATGGAAATGATGTTTGAATGCTGAAAACTTGGCCCCATTTGGAAAAAATACATTTTTGAGCAATGTTGATTTCATGCATTTTCCCAAAATTTAGCCAACTTCAACAAGGTGTAAATCCCTCAATTTTTGTCATATGAAGGAGATCTTGCACTTTTTGGAAACCTCAAAGAGTCCTCTAACCAATGTCTTTGGTCTCATGTCAAAATGATTTTTGAAGCTCCTTGTGTGTCCTTTTGAAAAAAAGTGTCTTTTTGTTGACTTTGAAAATGACCTGTAATGTCTTTGGTCATATTTTTCAAATGGTGAATCCAATGACCATGGGATCAATGGCATTTGAAATATAATTGAATTTCCTTCAAAACAAGCTTTGGTTTGAATTTTTTGGATGAAGGATGAGAGAGTTATGATCAGTCAAAGTTGAGTTGACTTTTCAGGCAAAAACCCTAATTTTGAATCTTAGGGTTTTGTTGATTTTTGATCTTTCCTTGATGAATTATGATCATCCAATGATCAAATGATGAATCCTTTGACAAAATATGGACTTTGAAAAAAAATTTCATTTTTGACTGTCTGTTGACTTTTTTGGTCAAACGGGTCGTCTGTTGACTGTTTGAGCTGCTGACGGTGCGTCTGAGTGAATTGAAGTTTGAAAATTTGTATGATGGTACTTTGAGATATATGGATGTGTATGAAATCCATTTGAGCTCTCAAAAACTTGTTGCTCCTGTAAAAACAAGAAAAACCCTGATTAGGGACTGTTTATGTAGGAGACAGTTAAGCGTACCTGATTTTTGTGCAGTGCTGAGTTTCTGCTAATCGCGTGATATTCAGAAGACCTCTAACACAAAAATCTTGGAAATTTGAATTGTGTAAGATTGATTTGATTGATGGTACAAAACACTGAGAATTGTACTGCCAGCAGTTTGGCTGTCAACTGACTGTTCAGGTATTGATGTAGCAGTTAGAGTGAAAAATCAACAGTCAGAGTTAATTTTCTTTTTTGTTGTTTTTGTTTTTGTTTTATGTGAAAAATGAAAGTTTATTTACATGACTTGTTAGAAAAACACAGACATAATAAATAACTAATATTTACGGTATGCGGGCAAAATTACCGATAATAACCCTGAAAATCATTTAATGCACAGAAATAGGAATATTTGACTGGCAGAAAACACACAAAATATTATCTTAGTAACTAAGCAATATTATGACAAATAGTAAAACATTTAATACTGACAGTACAAATATCACATACTATATTGAACAGTACGACGAATAAACGGTACATTTAAGAAATAAGAAATACGGCAAATTTTAAGAATGACGATTAATGACCCATGCTATGAACAATAACATGTAGATGATTGGGAGCATAACCATTGCAGGTACACACTCCTCAGGACTGTGCAGGCAGAAGAAAGTCATGATCACCGTAGCAATGGTGATGACTGTAAGAAACAGTGTCTCTATCCACTTTGCCATTCTTGTTAGGGAAGAAGAGAAAATGGATTATGAAGTGGAAATTTGAGAAATGAATTAGAATTTGATGTGAGATTTTATGGAAGAATGAGAAGTATTTATAGAATGGAAAGAAGGAAAGAGACGTTGGGGAATGATGTGATTCCGTACAAAAGGAAAATTTGAGTGGAAGTAAGATTTGAAAGAAAGTGTATGATAGTGTTGGAAAAAGAGAGATTTGATTTTTGAAAAAAGAGATTTGAAAAGATTTTTGCAAATAATGGAATATAGTACAAAAATTAGTGGGAAACAAAAGATAATAATAATCTACTTGTTACCAGTACAGTCTGAGTTTCCTGATTCTGCGCCTGCAAAAAGATTTAACTCTGTACCAATTGTGTCAGTACCATTTATCTGTAAATAAATAAATAGCATGTGTGAAGTAATAAACAGTATTTGGCGTTTGCGTAAGAATAAATTCAACTGCAAGCCAAATTACTGTATAAGAAAAATTCTAAAAACTAAGTATTTCATATGTCAGGATATTTGTTGAAATAAAAATCCATGATTATATGAGACCCTTAATTTTCAGATTGGAGTTTTCTTGAAAAATATGTGGGCAAATTTTGGGGTATAACAGTTGCCCCTATTCAATCTTCTTAAACCTGAAGAGATTGTCTGAAATCTGAAGGTAGAAGATGATTGAATATTTAGATGCCCTGAAAATTTGCACTTACCTTGATCAGAAGAGATGTTGGAAGTTGCATTTGAATGTCGTCTGTGAAATGTTGTTGACAGATTGAAACATTACCTGAGATGGGCTTTCAGACGCCACCTGGTAAATGGGTTGAGGGTTTGTTCATCAGAATGAATCCATTGATTATATCTTGATGAAGGATTTGAAAGTCTTTGTGTTGACTGTTTCGGAACCGTCCAAGGTTACCGCTTTAAGTCTTGGAAGATGATTGCTACGGAACTTGTCCAAAGTTTTTCCGATTTAGATTTTGGAAGTTGATCATTGTGGAACCGTCTGAGGTATCGCTTTAGATCTGCAATGTTAGATCGTTCTGGAACCGTCTGAGGTATCGCTTTAGATCTGTGATGCTAGATCGTTTTGGAACCGTCTGAGGTATCGCTTTAGATCTGTGATGTTAGATCGTTCTGGAACCGTCTGAGGTATCGCTTTAGATCTGCAATGTTAGATCGTTCTTGAACCGTCTGAGGTATCGCTTTAGATCTGTGATGCTAGATCGTTCTGGAACCGTCTGAGGTATCGCTTTAGATCTGTGATGCTAGATCGTTCTGGAACCGTCTGAGGTATCACTTTAGATCTGTGATGCTTGTTTTTGAGTTGATGAGTGATCAGAATGAATCTTCGGCTTGATTATATCTGAGAGAACCGTTCATGGAATTCAGGTGAACACTGCATGTGATTGAGAACATCTTTGTTGAAGATATCTGCCTACCTGAAAAATCAAGTTAGTGATGTGCAATGTTTATGATGCATGTAAATGTGAGATATTCCCGGAGAAATATGCATGTTATGTTGTGTATGAATATGCGTATGAATATGCGCATGATGCATGATGTATGAATGTATGAATGCATGAATGTATGTGAATGTGTAATGTATGAATGTGATGCGTGTGTAATGTATGAATGTATGAATGTCAAGCTTCTAGTTGGAAAAATAAATTCCCACTAGTCAGCTGGACATGAATGTATTGTGATCGTTGATGATCTTTTGTCTTGCTTGAGTACCCTCGTTTGGGGAAACTCTTTGAGAACCCGGGTATCCCGTTGAAGGATCTTTGACTACTGCTTGGGGAACCAAAGGTAACTGGAAGTTCTGATGCCCTTTCAAATGGGAATGAGGAAGATGCATAATCCTCCGATGCACTATCTGACCAAGTCCGGGTGCGGGAATCACACCTTCTGAAGATAGTAATCTGGAACAAACCTGCTGGGGAATAAGACTTCTTTTGAAGAGAAAATCTTTTTGAGGAATTTGCTGAGAAATGCGTTTCTCTTGGTGATTTCCTTCTGATGGAATGATGTCCAGATGATCGGGACATTTCCTGAATGCCATTCCTGTTTTTCCTGGTAAACATCAATCATATTCAAATGCATATGTTCATTCGAAATTATCATTGGGATGCTTACGTATTTAAACAGAAAAAATGAAAATATTGATTTTTGAAAGAGCTGCATTGAAAAGAGCCATGATAGGCGGGTTAGCACAGGGAGACAACAATCCTAGAAGTAGGAAACTGTCAGAAAGTTTTGAAAAATATTTATGAAGATAAATAGCTATGTGAAAGTGATCCAGTCAAGTTTCAACTCCGCTATTGCCAATCTGTCTTCGAGCATCTCATCCCTCACTTGTTGGAAGAAAGTGATTAGACTGATCGGTGTCTTTGAGGTGTTGAATCTTGATGGTGAGTAGGCAGCTGAACGGAACACAGTTGTATGCTTCATTCCCTAACTTTTGCCTAGGCCGCCCTTTCAGGTTTTCAGCCTACCGGGATAGTATTTGTTTAGTCTCTAATTTTTGCCTGGACCGCCCTTTCGGGTTTTCAATCCACCGAGACGCTCATTTTTTGCCTAAGTTGCCCTTTCAGGTTTTCAACTTAGCGAGCTGTTGTTTTTTTTTCTTTTTTAAGAGAAGTATTTTTTGACTATGTCAGCATTCACAGGGTGTGGGAAATCCTCACCATCCATGGTGGTAAGCAACATGGCGCCGCCGGAGAATATTTTCTTGATTATGAATGGTCCCTCGTAGGTGGGAGTCCATTTGCCTCTGGGATCACCTTGTGGTAAGATGATGCGTTTGACAACCAAGCCACCAGTTTGGTATGCTTGACTTTTGACTTTTTTGTTGAAGGCTTTGATCATACGCTTTTGGTATAGCTGACCATGACAAATAGCTGCGAGCCTTTTCTCATCAATCAAGTTTATCTGGTCCAACCGTGTTTGAATCCAATCGTCTTCGTCTAGATTGGCTTCTTTCATAATCCTTAGGGAAGGAATCTGAATTTCAATTGGGAGAACTGCCTCCATACCATAGACTAAGGAGAATGGAGTTGCCCCTGTCGAAGTACGCGCAGATGTGCGATAACCATGAAGAGCAAAAGGCAACATCTCATGCCAGTCTTTGTAGGTTACTGTCATTTTTTGTATGATTTTCTTGATGTTCTTGTTGGCAGCTTCCACCGCGCCGTTCATCTTTGGTCGATATGGAGAGGAATTATGATGTTTGATCTTGAACTGTGTGCAAAGTTCAGTAATCATTCTGTTGTTTAGATTTGTGCCATTGTCCGTGATAATCCGTTCAGGGATGCCATACCGACAAATGAGATTGTATTTGATGAACCGGGCCACCACATTTTTGGTGACAGAAGCAAATGAAGCTGCTTCTACCCACTTTGTGAAGTAGTCAATAGCGACCAGGATAAAGCGATGTCCGTTGGAGGCAGTAGGTTTGATTTCTCCAATCATATCAATACCCCACATTGCAAAAGGCCAAGGAGCCGTCAGGACGCTTAATGGAACTGGAGGTACATGTACTTTGTCAGCATATATCTGGCATTTGTGACATGTTCGGGAGTGATGATGGCAGTCTGTTTCCATGGTAGACCAGTAATAACCTGCTCTAAGGATCTTTTTAGCCATTGTATGCCCACTGGAATGAGTACCAAAGGCACCATTGTGTATTTCTTCCATGATCTGTTCTGCTTCCTTCTTGTTTACACAGCGAAGTAAAGTCGAGTCATGGTTGCGTTTGTATAGGGTTCCATTGCTTAGAAAGAATTTGGCAGCAAATCTCCTTAGAAACTTTCTGTCATTAATGGATGCCCCTTCAGGGTACTCCTGAGCTTCGAGATATCTTTTTACCTCATGGAACCATGGTTTTTCCTCGGTTCCTTCGGTATTGATCTCATTGCAATAGGATGGTTCATCTTGCCTGTAGATGGTGATCATAGGCGCCT